>NW_020799118.1:15173985-15267911 GCF_003259725.1 Athene cunicularia | reverse complement strand
CTTTTTTTTTTTTTTTTTTTTTAATCATTCAGTATTTTTTTTTAACAGTAGATTGAACAGGGCATATCTAATGGTAAATGAACAGCGTGTGTGGGAACCAGAGTTCTTGGTAATGGCCATGATGGAGATGTAAGAAGGCATCCATGCTCTTACTTGTTTTTCAGATTTTACTGAGATGATGAGGGCACTGGGGTATCCCCGACTCATATCTATGGAGAATTTTCATACCCCAAACTTCATGCTTGTTTCAGAAGTGCTTCTCTGGCTAGTGAAAAGGTTGGTGATTAGGCTAACAAAGGTTGGGGCTGATGCTGGGTGCCATATGTATGCTTAGAGCTGATGTTTTGGTGTAAAACTGTATTTGAAGAGGAAGATAATGATATTTACCCATTCTTTCAGATCTACTCTTCTAAATAGCAGATAGAAGATGTTGTAGTTAAGTTTGCAGGTTTTTAGTTTAATTATACGACAACAACAGATGTGTTTTAATAGCTGAAGTGAAAAATATAATGACACGGTCCTGGCAGAGATTGCATCCTGAAGGTGGACATACTTACTCAGAAGTAGCCACATCTCTTTCACATATTTTACAAACTCCAACACCATTCTGCCTATGTCTGACCTTGTACCCCAAACAGGGTGATAAATGGTGAGAATTTATCAAGATACAGTTAGTTTTTACCCTGTTGCTACAATAGTTACTGGTTCAACTGTCTAGCATCCACACCATGTTTAAAAAAAAAATAATTGTATAGTACTAATTTACTACTATCAGTTGTAGTTTTATACCCACTTAATCTATTGACAGACTTTGGTTAAATATTTATGAAACTTCAAGTGCTAATGAAATTATGTATAATCGTCTTTCTCCCATGTAAGTGAAAAAATTAAGTTTTTTTAAGCTACTCATAAGGTAGACTATTATAACTGAAATATGACAGTGACCCATTTGCCTGATTGCTCTTTTTTGGCCTGGATTCATAATTAGTATCCATTAAGTTCTATTACTGAGCTGTTAGAAATTTGCTGAATCCTGTTGAAATTGTAATAAAATGGGGACATACTACAACCATTCAGAATTGCCTGGGTTAAGTTACCTAAATATTGTTTGAAATACTGCTGTTACACTGATGGTCTAAATTACTGGTTGTTTTCAACTCATGTAAAAAACAAATCAGTGTCCTCCCTAGTATGTAACAATAAAATAACAGCAGTTGGAAGAAATCGGAAATATTGTTCAAAAAATACATTCTCTAATGAACCTGAACGCATTTAAAAGCTTAAACTTCTGTTTAAAAGCTTTTTTCTTTTTAAAAGCTTTTAAAAGCTTAAACTTAAACTATGCCTAATAGTCAAGTGCTTCACTTTCAGACCAAATAGTGACTGAACACTGGCACCATTTTCTGTTATGGGTCAGAATTACACTTGACGTGGGCAGACAGCTTTTCCAGCTTCTAGAAGTCTTTTAATTACACTTTAAAGCAGAGAGGCTACTTCACATATGCCTTGCTTATAATTTCAAATGGGATTTGAATGCAAAGATTTTTTTTTTGCCTCTCTGAATGCTGAAAATCTCAAAGCATTTTGTGAAACTGGGAATTTTTTCTTCCCTGGTTCCTGTAGGCTGGTGACTTCTAGAAGTTTCTGCATTTCGTGAATGTTTTGGGGTTTTTTTAAGCATTTCACAATCTTACAGTTTGCTTTTTCATAAGTTGCATTTACTTTTGAAAGTAATATGTTTGAGATGATGTCCAAGTGTGATCTTTTCTTGTGTATTTTGAGAGTGTGGAAAAGTGTGATACTTTAAAAGACAAGGTGTCTGGCTTTATTATGAACAATAGTAATCTAGTACAAGTCATTTTAACATACCACCAGAAAGACTGGGAGCATTGTCAGTCGTATGCCTGGTGTTTTAAATTGTGAAGCCACACATGATTTAGTTTGATTTATGTAAGTAGCTTGTGGTTTAAGTAGTAAAGTACTTTAAGAAGAAGTATTTCAGAGACTTGATTGAGCCACCTGAATTTTGCTCCTTTGCAAAACTGACTGAAAAGATGTATTCAGGACCTCACAGTAACCACTCCTCCTGGAGAACTTCCTCAGGTTTTACAGCTTTTGCAGTTTGTACACAAACCCATCGTATGCATTCCAGGGTCTGGATAGCCCAGTCTGCAGTAGGAGCTAAAGATTTATTTTCCGGTCTCATACATGCTTGTTTTGTTTGATTTTTGCCTCACAAACGAGTGTTTTAATATTACACAGTTATTTCTTGTCCGAATCTGCGTTTGCTTTTTTCCACAGGTATGAACCTCAGACTGATATTCCTCCTGATGTGGAGACAGAACAGGACCGGGTTTTCTTCATCAAGGCAGTGGCTCAGTTCATGGTAAGGCTGCCTAAGGAATCGTCCTTAAGCACATTGTAATGCTGGTTCTATTTTAGTTTTAGTGCTTTCTCTCTTAACCCCTGACAATTTCAATGCAATGAGAGGCTGGGTATGTGTTGTATTCTTGTGCTCTATTGTGTATCTTGTGCTGTTACTGAAATCCTGTAGAGTTATGTACATATTTTTGTGGAATTTGGATCTAAACATCTGATGCTAAAACAGTATTCATCCTCATCACTTCATATTTATAAAAAGGTAATAGTGGAAGATATAGCTGTAGATATGAAATTTATTGAAGCCATTTAAATGGATTCAGAAGAGAACCCATCATATTTATTGCTAACTTTGGATGCCTGATTCTTTTGTACGCTTGAGTAGTCATAACTTCTGATGTTTTCGTTATGATGTAGAATTGTATATTGCTATTCTGTTGTATAAGCCTTCTCACTAGATCAAGTCATATTTTTCTCAGATCAAATCTTTTATCACATTATACATGAGCATACTTGAATTGGGCCATGAACTTTTTTAGTCTCGTGGAATAAAATAACATTGTCATTCATATAATTCTTGTTATTTTGATGCAGCATGAGCCTTTGTGGTTACGGCACTGTTAATCAGGTAGAAAAAAAAATAATGGGACTGTGGGTGAGTCTGGAAGCAATGGAAGTCTTTGTGCTAATACCAAAGATTGATTTTTTTATAATACTTTTCAAAATTTTTAAAGTATACTCAAATGACATTATAAACAAGCCAGCTTTTTCCTTCTGATTTGTGATGTCCACCATAAATTTTCTTAATTCTTAATTTTACTATGTTCAGAGCATGATACAATTCTGTACATACCAGAATGCACTTTTGAGCCCTGGAGCATCATAAGATGTTCAACAGTTCCATTTTATTTGGAGGGGTTTTCAAATCAATCATGTTTTAAAAGGGCAAGTATGGAAGCAGAAACAATGTTATGCATACATTTTACTTTTAATAACTGATTTCATGTAAGAAATCCCAAGGGTTTTGAAGAATTACATAATAAGATGCTAAAAATGAATGGAAATTTCTTTAATCATCCTGTACTTATTCTCAGTTAATATTACACGATAATATGGAGTTTATTGTAGTATTTCAGCATTTTCAGAATGCGAAAAGCTTGTAGACATTTCCTGCGTAATTCACTGTCCATGGAATCCACAGTTATCTTCTCCAGTAGCCAGTAGCTTTATGCATCTATAGCCAGGTGTGAGATTTGATGGAGACAGATTTGCCTCAGAAGAGAATATCAGGTTGGATTAATCATCATGACATATGAGTATTGCTCTCCTTTACCAAACAAGGAGTAAAGATGTGTTAATTTTTTACACAAATTACATATTACTCTGTGTTACTAGCGGTTTGAGAACTTAACAAATGGCTTCTTTTTGGACCCAAAAGTTCCTGAAGTGTTTGCAGGTTGTCTTATGTGTTTTTTTAATCACTTGCCCACCTAGAAGTGCCCTAGTCTGTGTGGCTCAATACCAGGCTCCTTCTCGAGGCTGCTTGGATCCAAATTTGAGGTGGAGTGCAGCAAAAAGCCTCTGATGAGTGTAGTCTCATAGAAATTGATTCATGAAAACATACTTAGCAAACCAAGGTACCAAACTTTTTGCAAAAGGCAAATACTTGTTTTTTAAAAAGTGATGGGAGAAGCAGTGGAGATTTAGAGCCACTACTTCAGTACCCAGGAGACTATCCTGAGTATTAAAAGAAGACAGGGAAATGAGAGCAATCCTCATTCCTCCTATCAAGAATGTGCCATTGTACAGGAAAGAATGCAAAATATTTGGGCCAGACAGGCTAAAGACCGTGATTCTGTAACCGAATGGCTGGAGCACTCAGCTGACAATTCTGGTTCTTCCCTGGGCTGTTTCTGAATTTCCATCACACTGTCAAAATTTGTCACTATGATAATAATAAAACATATTTTAAAGTAAAGCAAACTTTCTGACTGTTGATGCTATTCTTGCAGTATATTTCTCTTTATCTTTTCTATTGCATTGTAATAATCTGATCTTCAGAATAGATGGAGGTGATACATAATGGTACTTGAAACCTATTTAGAGTTGTTAAAACACAGGTGTCTGTCTCAAGCCTTCCAGACATGAAGTTGCCTTCTTGAGTAAGCAATGGCATTATGCCAATCTGAAAAATATATGTACTTATCTGTGTATATTTTCTTATTTTTAAGTAGTCTTTGAGTGAAAAAAAACATTTTTTTTTTCGTTTACTAGATCATGATCAGAGTGCTGGAGCACCTCTCCTATCTATGAGGACAGGCTGAGAGAGTTGGGATTGTTCAGCCTGGAGAAGGGAGGCCTTAAAGAAAGATGGGGAGGGACTCTTTATTAGGGAGCATAGGGATAGGATGAGGGGTAATCGTTTTAAAATGAAAGAGGGTAGATTTGGATTAGATCTAAAGAAGAAATTCTTCCCTGTGAGGGTGTTGAGGCCCTGGCACAGGTTGCCCAGAGATGCTGTGGCTGCCCCCTCCGTGGAAGGGTTCAAGGCCAGGTTGGATGGGGCTTTAGCAACCTGGGCTAGTGGAAGGTGTCCCTGCCATGGACAGGGGTTGGAACTAGATGATTTTTAAGGTCCCTTCCAACCCAAACCATTCTGTGATTCTGTGATTTTTCTCTCTTGGGGTTGAATGGAACTGAAATTGGAACTCCTATCCTTAATAACATCCTTCGTGATATGGTGCATTAGATGTCTTTGTGTAGGAGATGTTTAACAGATTATATGAATTTAGTAGTTTGCTTCTCTTAAAATTTAATAACAATTGTTTCTACAATTAGTTTTTTAGATTCCTTCTACTGAAAAGGAAGGAAGAAGAACGTATCTGGTTTTCCACTTTGTTTATTGGCTCCTTTGAGGTCACAATGGTCAAAAGTTTTAAAAGTGATTAGGGGTTTTTTTACCCTAAGCCTCGTATTCCCCCAGCTAAGGGTGTTCCGCATCAGTAAGCTGTTCTGGAAATTTGTCTTCACTTTTCAGCTGAGTTCCTGTCATCAGGAAGCAGATGTAGAGTCAGTTTCCTCTGCTGGGTTGAGATTTTGGAATGAGAGAGGCAAGAGCTAAAAATTTCTTGGAAGTGGAAATCTGATTGAAAAGTCACAAAGTTCGACAAGATGCGTAGGAAGAAACATGGACCAACAGCTATTTGTTTCCTTTGGTCTTTGAAAAGTTGGAGCTAAATCCATGAGATGTGGTCCTTTCTCTCTTTAGTTTCACAAGAAATTTTCCTACAGTCAGTTATTCAGTGGAACTCAGTGCTGAGCGGGCAAAACTTGTATCAGCCATTTTAATGTTTGAGTCTTTTACCCCAAATTGAAGATCTTGCACTGTCAGAGCCCTAGGGGGGTGTGAATTCCTGTAATGCTGTAATACCGAAGTTGTGTAATACCACCAGTGAACCATGGATAGATTCTTTCTGCCACACAATATTCTCAAAGGCTAAACATTTTAGCAGAAGTTTCAGCTTCAAAAGATACTGAAAGGAAGCTGTTAAGTTATTTGGGTGCTTAGTTTTTGTATTCATAACTGATGATCAGGTTTTGTTTGTTTGATTGTTTAGTCATGCCATCAGGGAAACTGCCTCAAAGTTTTATCTGAAGTTTGGTGTTGGCTCCTTGTGTCTATAATACAGTCTTGTCAGGAATTTAAAGAACAACATTTGTGTCCTTTCCGTGGCAGATGTATCATTTCTATTATGCTTTTTTCCCCTTTATTATTTTGAAATACACAAAGATAATATTATAATTTTTCATGTTTTTTTCCTTACTGGTCTGTCTGTCCTTTTCAGAGATGGAAGACAAGGGAGTAAAATCACTAATATCATAGCAGGGAAAAAATTGAGAGAAACAATAAAATATTCAGAAGGTACTGCTGGAAGAGAAGACAGTTAAATTAGGATAATTGATCTTACTCTTGTAACTCATTAAGGGTGAAATTTACCTCTCTCCAGCATCATCACAGGACCTGGGCAGCACTTACATTCCACTTAAACTTAATTTGAATTTAAGTGGTGCACAGGGTTTTTGCTGATCTTCATGTGGGAAAGAATTAATGGATAGTTTGAGTTTTTTCATTCTGGCAATTATCTGCAAATATTCTGACATACAGAGAGTGCACATGTTACAGAAAAATTTCTTCTAGAAACATCAGTAATTTGATGAGGGAAACTTGTGTTTTCAAACAGGAAGATTGATTTCTGTTAAAAAAAAAAAAATTTCTGGTGCCCCCCAAAAGAGCTTTTGAGTGGAGAGTGAGGAGGTAAATGAGGATTTTGTTCTTTGTGACACAGTGACTTCATTCTTTCTTCCCAAAGGCTACCAAAGCTCACATAAAGCTCAACACGAAGAAGCTTTACCAGGCAGATGGCTATGCAGTGAAGGAGCTGCTAAAGGTCACCTCTGTGCTTTACGGTGCTATGAATACCAAGGGAGTGGAACGTGCAGACGTGAGTGAGGACGACAGCAGCAAGTTCAAGTTTGATCTTGGCTCAAAAGTAAGGAAAACTTGTACTCTTCCTTTTGGCAGGGGTTTTGTGTTAACCTATAAAAAACAAATCCATTTTCTCTCTGAAACTTAAGTGTAGAGAATATTCTCACAAGGGAGCCGGTGTGGTTTTAACTCATACTTTCTGTAGTTGAGGTTATATTGCTATGATTTGTCTTAATCTCTGAATTCTCAACCAGAAGCATAACACAAGGCAACAGTGGCACAAAATTGGTTAACTGTGGTTTGGACTGGTGTTGAAATCGTAGAAGTATTGGAGTAGACTGGAATAAAGACTATTCTCTATCTGCTAACTTTGTTGCAAAAGGAGGAGTTTGCAAAATAAAGACTGAAGGTTGTGTTTCAGCCTGTTTGCATTAAAGGGAAGTCTTCATGTTACCCTAACAGACATGAAAGCTGTTCAAGCCCTTAAAAATAAATGCCATTTTGAGATATTAAAAAACCCAATACTTTGTTAAAGAAGAGTAATTCTGTTACTGCTTTTAGATAGTTTTAGCACCTCTTCTTATAGTTTAATACTTCTAGTCTTTGATTCTTTTATAGCTATATTATGCCATGCCTGCTTGTTATGGAATAATACTACCATTCTTGAAAAAAATGGCAGAACCACAGGCAATTTTTCTTCTGTGTAAGTCTGGTGTGTGTCTCTGAAGAAAACACCCAAAGTAATAATGAAAAAAAAACCTGTAGATGATCAGTAGTCATTATGTATGCAATGTGCTAGTTACATACTTTTTGATATATATACTTCTTACTTTTCATGTGAAAAAGGTGATGTTTCCCTTTGCCCAGGGCAGCACTTGAACTGGCCGAGTCACAGTTTTAGGAGTTTTGGGGTTTTTTTTGTTGGCCTAAAGTGACTGGGGTTTCGCCCAGAAGCCTATGTGTAAATGGTGCCTCATCTAGACCATTTTAAAGCCAAGAGACAGGCTTCCTGGTTCCAGTGGCCATCTTATTCAATACTGTGGCAGAGTTTCAGCCACTGTGCTGACCTTATATGTGATTTTTAACATCAAAATGGGAAAAATTTGTCGTGCATTTTCTTTGTGATGGTGGGGCATTGTCTTTTACTATTCAGTGCTGTTGCTGTGTTTCCAGATTGCTGACTTGAAAGCAGCTAGACAGCTTGCTTCTGAAATCACCTCCAAAGGAGCAAGTCTGTATGACTTACTTGGCAAAGAAGTTGAACTAAGGGTAAGTACATTCTGGGGAGTGTATAAGAGCTTGTGTTCAGTGGGTGCTGCAAAGGAAGAAGGTAAAAAAAGTATCAGTAGTTCTTTTAAGGGCTGCATCTAAAATGAATGTTTTGTGAGTTTGAAGGAATAGGTATGAAAGTTTGCATTTCCTTCCCCCTCATATTCATACTTGGATTGCAGTAAGCCTGAGAGACCGGTTTGGCATTTTCTCTTTAGCAGGAAACTGAAATATTCTCTGTGGAACTGTTTGGAATTATTAACATTATATGTACATTTTAGTGGCAGGGACAGATATATTCTGAAAGATAAATGATTAATGCCATTAGTTTTCCAAGTGCAAGGCTCATTATTTCTGTTAGAGTAATTGAAGGCCTCGCAAGCCTGCAGAGTACATGTTCTTCAGCTTAGCTGTAAAATCACAAGCTGTTGCATGAAGTCACGGAAGTGTTCTGAAACATTGCCAATAAGTCTTTCAATTATTTTCTTAAATGCATTTATCTGCAGTGCTGGAGGTTATTAATTTTCTGAAAATAGACATTTAAAGAATGGAAACCCTGAATGTTCTGGTACTGTTTTTGTCAATCTTCAGATATACGATATCTGAGCTGTAGGAAATGCAGCTGTAAGAGCTGTAGACTGTGTGCCTTGATGGTTAATGGTCCGAGATCCTTGTCTGATGGAGTACAAGTGTTTCAAAGGGTAGGTGATAGACAGGGAAGATTATCTGTGGAACACTGCCTTTTCTGCTAGATACGTAAGTCAGCGTGGTACACAGCAGTGTGAAAGGCATTCAGATTTCAAAAGGGAGAGAGAAGTGATGTCAGTTTAATTCAATATACACAATTGTCACAAAAACGTTAATCAGTCACTCCCCATCTTATGTTCTTTGCTTAATTTCTTGGCTTTGAAATAGTTTTCACACAAATGATACCTAACGTGTTAATATTTGCTTTGGAGCATTAAGCCCTTTCTCTGTGTACAGCATCCCTAAGAACTCTATTAAAAAGTCAGGTATAGGTTGGTATAAGGCAGCATTTTTAAAAAGTACTCAAGCATTGGTTTGAAATTGGGCATTATTTATTCACTTTAAATCAAAGCTTTTAGGAGTCCAACTGACTTTAGAACTGGGTCCTAGAAAAGGGACTTGCATAAAGGCAGAGTGCTGAAAGCATGAAATGAAAAATCAAGAGCTGAGTAAGTGCTTCACTGTAGCCATTTCTCTTTGGGCCCATTAAGAAATCTTCAATCGAAGACACTTTAAAGGTGCAGTTTCTAGAAGGACAGTATTTCTTACATACTGTAGTGAGAGTATGTTTCTTGTGGCTTAATGACTGTGTGCACAAGATGGGGATCACTAATCCTATATAGGTACACAGTTTATATTTTGCAAAAAGGTTTGACAGATTGAACTTGCTGTCTTTAAGAAATCTTATCTTAGCAAAGTTGACCTTTGCTTCTGTCTCATTAGCTCTGAGTTTATAGCCTAAAAACACAAGGTGACACTATGACAGCACAGTGAGAATCTCCAGAGAGCAGCAGAAGAGACTTTCATGCTCTGTTCCTTATGATTTGTGACTGGTTCCAGCCTTCTTCAGTGATTTGTTAAACCTGAAGAACCCAATTTTGGCTTGTGGGTTAAATGCCAAGTTTGGTATATAAGTGTGTGACAAGTTTGAGACTTGAGCCTGCAGCAAAGCAAGCAGTTTCAGGGTAAAAGCCATGAGGTTGCAGTAACCAGTTGTTCAGTGAAATTTGTCAAGTTTTCCTTTTTGATTATAAGCACCCAACTCTGCCTTTCACTGGAAGTGTGAGATTTGCTCGTCAAATGAGAGGCTTAGAGCCAAACACTACTGTTTTCTTCCATCTGATAATGCCCATGGAAGTCAGCAAAGCTGCAGTTCTTTCTAAGTAGCTGGTGTTGAGGGCAGTAAGGAATTGCCCCTCTTCATTTCATACCATTTTCCCTGGATCCTTCACAGAGTTGGTGAGGTGCTCAAAAGATCACAGGGATGACATCCTCTGCATGTTTCTCCCACACAATTCCAGGTGGGCAGAAGTAGAAGTACTGTTAATGCTGACATGGGGATGGGGGAATTAGAGCTTTGTCTGTAGGTATCAAATTAGTTGCCATTAATCTAAGGTTACTTTTATTATTTTTTAATGTGAAGATTATTGATTTCCATTTCTTATTTTCTTTCGACATTGCATGGCTAAGTAATGCACACAATAAATTGCACTGGCAGAGGGACTGTGCTGTTAAAGGGTGGTAGGAGAGCAGTATGGTTTATTTTTCCATTACATTTTATGTTCTGAAACCTAAATGCATCAACAGCTGTGATATTGTTTTAATGAATTTGAAAACATGGTAGTTTTATGTTCACTGAACCTCTTTTTTTTTTTTTTGCTAATCCATCCATTTCCAAATATTTAAATGAAGGATCTTGCTGCCTAGGCTTAGTTAGACTGATGACATATCTTGTTTCTGTCTGAAGTGAAGACTGCTTCATTTTCCAGCAGCTGTAAAAGAAATGCAAGCATTTGGCACTAATGGATTGGCTAGGTCTTTTCTTATAGTCTGAGCAGCTTTTGGGGAAAGATCATTGGGGAAAAGTGAAGTAAAACCATTATTTCCTGTAGAACTGATTTCCTTGATTCTGATTTGTGTCACAGCCTTTGCTTACTTTATTGAAGTTTTTTGCACATATTTTGTATAGTAACTGTGTAGAAAAGCCTTTTATGTTAGATAAATCTTACTGTTTCAAATCATGGAACACTTTTTAAAATAAATTACTTTCTGAATGAAAAAAATTTCAGCTAGAGAAGAGTTTGTTAACAAATGGTGCTGTTAGATGTAGATGCATATGATCTAAATACATGTGCATATTTATTGGGAAGTTTGTCTGTATTCGTTTTCTTGGAAATGTGGTACTGTGCCTTTCTGATGCCTTTATAAATACATTATTCCCTGACTGAATATATAGTTCTTATGTATATGTAAACTACTTTCAAAGTTAATCTATAATGTAGAAAAACCTTTAACTTAAGAACATCAGAAGAATCAGAATTCAGACTGTGATGCTGTTAGTTAAGATTTTTGGGGGAGAAAAAACCCGCAACCAAAAGCTATACCTTTCTCATCAAACAAAAACCACAAATGTAATTTTTTGTTTAAAAAGGAAATCAGATTTTATGTTTGAAAAAGACAAGGAAGGCATTTCCTCATTAACAATCCTCAAGCAGCAGAAAGCTTCAATATGAAGAGAAGCCATTTGTTCCCACCCCTGCAGAGATTTCCTTGCCCACTGTCAGTGGATCCCAACCTGTGCACTGGGTGTAGAGCACCACGAGCGGAGGGGCAGGAGTACAGGCCATGCGTGTGTGTTGTTACGGCTGTGTCACCTGCACTGTCAGAGAGCTCTTAAACAGGAGCTTGGCCCAGTTAACCTTGGGGAGCAATTCAGCACTAGGAGGGAACAGAGTGAAAACCCTTACTTGGATCAGAGGATCTTTGGAGTTAAATGTTGAATTCCATTGAAGCTGTGTTGTTTCTAAACCGACTGTGGATGAGCACGGATTACTTATTGGTGTCCTCTGGCACTGCAGTGGTGGAGACACAGAATTTTTATTTTAAAATTAAGCCTTATATTTGCAAGGTAGTTTCCAGGCTTACTGGTCCAAGTTGTTAGAACATCGAAATTGCCAAGTTGGAATGTGTAGTGTAGTGGAGTCGATGAATGAATTTTGGTACGACAGAGTTAGATCCCCAGATGAAAAGCAAATTCTATGCATGGAGACGTATGTCTTTATCTTCACTGTTTCCTTTACTGCCAGGGGGACTTTCTCTGCATTGCATTACTACGTAGCCTTCATTTTCAGAATATTTACAACTAGCTTTGGAAGAGTAACTAGACGCTTCGAGTTCTGGTTTCCTTTAATCTTTTTTTCTAGCTTTATTTTTTGGATGGGGAAGGTGGAGGCTGATTTGGACTTGATGTGGGGATGGTGATTTTGTTTGGATTTTTTTCTCTCTCTCTTCATACACTATACTAAATGCTTAGGATGATTAGAAGAAATAGAAGCTGAAAATACCAGTGCTGTGATTAAGCCTGTCAAGCCCAAAATCTAGAAAAGCAGCCACAGGATTAAAACCACTTTTCTATGTGTGCAGTTTGGATTTCATGTGTGGTGGCTGCCTCTGGACCTATGCAGCTAACTGCTGCAGTCTTGTAAATGGCCAGAAGGTATTAGAAAAGTCAGTGGTCCTCTATGCCCTGTAACAATCGTTCATGGGGAAAATGGCAAGATGAATCTTTGGAGGAAGGGGTGATGAGGTGATCCAAATAATTCTTTAGCACAAAATAAAGCGGTAATGACTTTGAAGGTCAGTTGTGATCAGTTGATAAAGGACACTCCTGCATTATTATTATTATACATCGAAATGTGAAATCCAAAAGGAAAAATTTACAGCTATTTATAACACCTCAGCAAAGCTGACTGACTCTGAGTGCCTGCCACTTTGCATCTGCCAGAGGTCCTGTGGACACATTAGCAGGAGCCTGTCAGGAAGCTGCCTTGCTTAAACTTGCTGAATTATTAGATGCAGTAAGATAATGAAGCAAAAAAAATTCCAGAATAAAACTGCCTCTGTGTTGGTGGCAGGCATAAAGATTTCTGACCTTCTCAAGGTTGTTTTCATTTTATTTACATCTTAATTAGCTCTAAGCCATGTAAAACTGAAGAAAGATGAAAATAATCTTTTTTTTTTAATACGTACTTAGCTTGTGCTGAAGTCAGGCAATGCAGTGGGTCTGTTTTCTAATGCTTCTCTTGGCACTTGATCTATTTGTGACCTTGAACAAACTGTTTATTACCTGTGTATCCTCTTGTGTAAATAAAGTAATTTCTGTAATTTTGTAGATTAAAGCTTTTAACAGCCAGATAGTATGTCTCCCAATCTATGGAGAATAAATTTCTGAGTACAGGGTATCGCTACAAGTGTTACTGTTATTGATGCACACAGTATAAGCTTGTTCCAAAACTGATGGAAGTCATCGAGAATCTCTTTACTGACTTCAGGTTGTGAAACGCTGGAATTAAACTTTTAGGAGAGCCAAAGACATTTAGATCCAGCTGTGGAACTGAGACGTACTAGTTTAAAACAGAGTTGCCACTAAGGACATTTAACTTGGATCTCACTATTCACAGCTTTTTTGGTTAAAGAGCCCTTCCTGCCTGCCTCCCCTGCCCCTGCTCACACTGTTGCCATTTGCCACCTAATCTTTCTTCAGACAGGTAGATCTGATTTGAGTGATATCTGCATTATTCAGTACTCTTTGAAAGTTAACTACAAAAAAATATTTTATTTGTAACGTGGCAAACATTTTCAATCTGCCAATGTTCGTTCTGGGTAGGAGATACTGCCTGGGGGAGTCTGATAAACTTAATTTTTCTCATTTCCTGTGCTTTGGTTACAAAGTTGCCACACATGATTTCTAGTGGAAATTTGTAGTTGAAATTGCCAAAACTCTGGAAAATTACCTAGTTTGCTTCAATTTCTTTGAACTGTCTTCTAACCAAAACCTAACCTATCAGTTTTAAGGAAGAGAGCTTCTTGCAAAGTGGGAAGCCAAAATTAAACCTTACAACTGTAAGATATAGTTGAATCAATACTGTCATATATTTTAGATTGCTTTAACCATAGCCATGGTTGTAAGTTACATGGAGTTAACATTTCTGGGTGTGTTTTATGTAAGAAATGGTTTTGTAGTGAGCTTCCCAGGAGTATTTCTCTTGAAGACATAGCATTAGCTATATATAGGTGGATGGGTGGCACATTTCTTTGTGCAGTTTGGGACCAGTTATGTCAGTGCATTGAAAATTTTGTCAGCTAGTAGGAAGATCTGAATTCTTGAGTTCAGTTCTAGACTATTTCTAGACTGAAAAACCATTCTGGTTTGGCAGAGAATAAAATTGCATTTGAACCATCTTTTGTACATCACAGCATTTGTCAAAACCTATATGAGTCTGCTAGAAGTTCCACTTAATTAGACTAAATCAGAAACAATGTCTTCTGAATATCTGAGGTTTTGGTTGTTCATTATTCCTAACCTTCCTTCATGAGACAAAGTATAGCTATGTCAAAATTTTAATTACGTAAGAGGAAAATCTGCTGGCTTAAACTTAAGGACAATGGTTTTAGCTATTCTTAGCTATTTAAAATACCTTTGTTCTTGCCCAAAGAGAGCCACCTGATATTGCTGTTGCTGGAATATAACAGCCACTCCACTTACTGCTAGTTAAGCTTTGCTGAGCATGGAGACCTGAGTTGTATGGCAGTGTTTCCAGAAGTCAGAGGCTTGATGTGAATTAAAAGTTTAAACAATCTCTTTGGGTGGCATTGCTGCATACACAGTGCCTGCTCCTACCTTTGCTGCAGTGTTGCATGATGTCTTCATTTGTCTGAGGTCTGAAAGATGCTGCTGAAAAATATACTCCTTTTTGTTGCTTTTTTTTCCTAAGAAAATCATAACCCTTCCTGAAGTTTTTTTGTTTGTTATCTATAAGAAAAGGAAATTCTATTTCTAATTTTGTTAGAGACGAATATGGATAAAAGGAGAAACTGAAAGATTTTTGCCTGACTGGGTGTCTTGTCTTTTTGATGAGCCTGTTCGTTATTCCTTTAAAAAACAAAAAGCAAGCTCCCACCTGTCAATGCTGCCCAAGGACACTTCTGTTGTTTATGTTAGGAAATTCACTCACAAACCTAGCTTCAGCTCTTCTAGAAGAAATATATTCCTTGTCATCTTGCCAAACTCTGGAAGAGACATCACAAGGCACCTCCTGGTTAAGGACTCGTTAGGTGACACCCCAGTGTCCTGTGGACTAATCCAAGCTTTACCAATGCAGCTTGCCATGAAACATGAAATAAATAAAAGGTGAGGGTTTTATGGATGTAGGAAGATAACCATAAGCACGTGCTGGGGTTGGTGAGCTGAGGGTAATTCAGTGGAATTGGCTTTTGAATCAGAAGACCAGTGGACCTGGAGGGGTATGTGGGGAGGGAACAGAGCAGCATAACTTCATGCCTGCCAGAAAGGTTTCAAGTTCCCTTTCTTGTCCCAGCAGTCTGTATGCCAGCATTTGTAGGGGGTTTATTCTGTCATAAAGCGTATGTTCAGATTATTTTTTATCTGGCTAGGCAACCCTTCTGATTCTTTTTGGTCTGCAGAAAAATTATGCTTTCCAGTGGGTTCTCTATCTCAGACCTTCCTGTGGCATGGTTTTACACATTGGAATAGCCAGGGGGTTTCGGACCCTGCCTTTGATTGAGGGCTCTGCACTGCTGAGTAGGGAAATGTCTCTGTGGATTCCCTTTGTGGACTGCTGAGATGAGCACAGAAGAAAGCAACATAGCCTGGGAGCAGCAAATGCTCAGTTATCTTCAGCTTTAATCTCTTGAGGAGGAAAGTAGGTTGTTAGGGAAGTATTAGATTTCTTCAGAAGGTCTGGATAATTTTTAATGTCCCTCCTGTACCTTCCTGTTCTTATATAACAATGCCTAATGATCCATTCCCTATATTAGCCAAATGTGATCACAGTGTGTGTTAGTGAACTCCTTGAATAATAAGCTCTTCAGAAGGAGAGCTGTACTGCCTGCATAGACAGCAGTAGTTGCAAAACCTCGATTTGCAGGGATCAGGAATGTAATGCTTCCTGGACTAAGACTAAATGCAGCTTTTGTATGTATCAGGCTTACAAACTGAAAAATGAGGAAGGATTTAACCTGTGGTCAGAAAATGTTTGGTGTTAGACCAGTGTGTTAGAAGAAAGCTTTCATTTCTGGTCCTTATCACAACAACAACAAAAAAAGGTGTTCAGAAATTTCTGCTAGAGCTTGAGCACATCAGTATATACGTGTATTACACCACATTTATCATGAGTGACTTGTGTGCTGGCCATGCTTAATTACTTGCCTTGGATCCTTACTGTAGTTCAGAAAATATGTGTATCTGTCCATACACCAAGCATGCAGGAAGCTGGTTTATCAGTTTTTGATGCATAATGATGGAAAACTATTACCAGTTGAAAATGCTTCACTGGGCATATTTGCAGAATAGTTCTGACAATAGTGGCTCTTCACTGTTAACCAAGTATAAAGCTCCTAGGGGAAAATTCTCAAGGGGGGAAAATTCTCAATAAGGGAAGTGATGGAGCGCATTTGCAGAGATGGTAGCATCCTCCTGCCCTTAATTTTTGTGGCTAGTAAGTGCATTTGGCTTTCTGGATGGTGACATTACTGTGCAGCAAGGGAGTGTGGGAATTTAGGATGGATGGCTTCAGTGTTCCACATTAGTACTACAGCACCCCGGAGACAGGAGTATCAGTAGGGGTGTAATGAAGATTCAGACTAGATATAAGTAAGACATTTTTTACAATGAGGGTGGTGAAACACTGGCAGAGGTCGCCCAGAGAGATGGTAATGCCCCATCCCTGGAAATGTTCAAGGCCAGGCTGGACGGGGCTCTGAGCAGCCTGATCTGGTTGAAGATGTCCCTGCTCACTGCGGGCGGTGGGGCTAGATGACCTTCAAAGGTCCCCTCCAACCCAAGCCATTCTGCGATTCTGGGAAGTTGAATAGATTACCTCTTGCACATTAACATATTTGCCTAGCAAGATAACTCAAAGTAGCAAGTGCACTCAAAATTTGCACCTTAGTTCACTCTGCAGGAACCTCCACATACAGACAAGTGCTAGCATCACTGCTGCTGCTTTGACAGTCAGCTGACTTTCAGAGAAGCTCTTCAGGTTTCAGTAGAAGGCCAAGCGATGGTACGGCTATTTCCCATTTTAGGTCTGACGTTTAAGCCAAGCTGCAACTGAGTCCATGAAAGTGCTTCTAGATTTCAGAACAGACTCAGAACATTATCGTTCATGTAAGGATTCTGAATAGCTTTGTAGCACCTTGCACACAGTGGAAAGGTACAATGTACCTAGAAAGTGCTGTTTGCTGGTACCAGTTTCTGCTGAGGTCAGAAGGTGCCAGGAGCCATATCTGGACCCTTTGCTGGTACTCAGTCTGTGGAGCCCATACAATACTTGCCAGTAAACCAATTCTCTCTGTAGTGTTTCCTGCTAATTCTTGATGCTTTGGGGGAGTTTTGTCTTATCTTCTCAACAATTTTAGCTGGTAGTATATATTTCTGGTCTTATATTTGACATGGAAATGGGCTGAAATCCAAATGTTCAGGAGCTGTTACCTGGTTTTCGTTTGGGGGTTTTTTGTGGTGGCGGTGGTGAGTTGACTTTTTTCATTATTCAGAGAGATGACAAAGCCATACTGTGCTTTTTTAATCTGCAATATAGACATCTAGTCTCACTTCAGATGTCTAAGGGGATCCAAGACATCTGAAGAGGGCTGGCAAATATAATACGGATTTAGGGCATACCTGGAAGATAACAGTGGACACATTTGTGCAAACAATGGAGTCATCTGCAAATTGCCATGTATTTCAGACATTGTGTACATGTTGGGATTCTAGAGGGCTTTCTGTGAGAGAATGGACATGTGAGCAATCCTGCGTGAGAACAAGACTGATAAGAGCCTCAGCCGAGCGAGAATGCGATAAGGATGTGACCCTGAATGAGGGGGGAGAAACTCGACGAGACAAACAACCCCTGGAAGGGGTTGGGACGGAAGAGGAAGTTACCCAAGGCAGGGAGCCTGGCAAGGCTGATGTGGCACCTTTTATCCAATCATAAGAATGTTTAAAGCGCGGGCTAAGTTAACTGTCCAGTCTTGAGGACTTGTACTGCATGTTACTCACGTGTGTGGGAGAACATTATAAAAGGGCTTTCTTCGTTGTAATAAATGGGCATTGCTTGATCTCATTGGTCGTGTGCGTGCTCAGCTCTCCTGCAGTGTACATACCCTAAAAGCTACTATACTTCCAATAAAAGGTAGCTATTCCCTACTGATCCTGGAGGAGCAGAGAGGTCCGTGTGTTTCCACATGCAGGAAGCTTAAGGCTGCAGACTTTTGTGGAACACGTCTTTAGTGACAGAAAAGGCAATTCTTGTGCTGCTTTTCTGCATTCTGTATTTCAACCAGCCTGTTTATGTTTAACTGGATGTTTGGCAGTGAAGCTGCAAGGGGGGTTGGTAAGGTGACTGTATCCTGCAGGATGCTTTTTTGCTGAGCAAGGTATAACCCCTGGTTAGGTGAACCAGTTGCTTTGTTGTGTTTTGGCAGAAAGAAGCTGTATTGCAACACTAAGCTGAGTGTTGCGAGAATAATGGTGACTTGTGGTCCAGTGTCTGGCTGACTTCTCCACCAAAAGGTGGTTGCTGCAGCAAACAGACAGAACCACAGCTCGCTGCCTCCTCCAGAAGGCTGGCTGCTGGTCTGATGCCTGTGGACAGGACCTCAGGCTTCTGCTCTGACCATCTGCTGTGGCCTTCTCCCTCACTGCTGTTTGACCCACGGGACCATCGCTCAGCAGGGATGCAAATTTCAGACGAGTAAATTCTTTAGACAGTTGGAGTTTTGAATGCTTTGACACCAGTGTTATTTCCTGAAATGACTGCATACAGTTTTGGGCTAAGGAATTTATCTTCGCTTTTGATGCCAAAACTTATGCAGTTTGGGCAGGACTGGCTTCACTGTTAACTTTCCATGTCCTGTGTGGAACGTCCTGTCAGGCTGTGATCTGTTCTGCTTGATGGGGCAGTCAGCTAGTCTTTGATTAGAAATTTTTCTTACTTTGTGATGAAAGTCTCATTTCCAAAGAAAACAAAGTTTTCAAGTCTAAACCAGCCAACTTAGTACTTCCAATTGGCTTTGTCCAAAATGAGATTCAAAACTTGAAGAATTAAAGTCTCAGCCCTTCCAGGGGAGGATAAATAATGCCAGCAAATGGTGTCTCTTGTGTGCCTTCATGTGTTTTCTTTAATAATTGTCAGTTTTAGTTAATCAAAAATAATTTTACACTTTTAAAATTAGTATTTATTATTTTAATTAGTAAAACTATAGCCAGGGAGGTCTTGGATGCTTTGAACAGGAATCAGGTAAACAATCAGTTTGTCCATGAACACCTCGCTGATTTTGCGTATGTTTGTTGTCTCAAGTTGTAATTACCAGGGATAGTCCTAAATTGTTCTGCTTCTTACCTCCTCTTGCCTTGATAATTTTTTTCTATATTTTTCATCTCTCCTGAGAAATCTATTTTTAATGGTTAATTTAAAGGAAACCTCTTGTGTATTATAATGTGTATTCTGATCAGTACACCTAATTGCAAAGAGTACGTTACTTTAAACGAAAATGCATGAGGCCATATTTTTCAGCTCAGTTTCATTTGTGTGGTTTTTTTAAGCACAAGGACTTATGAGTACAGCCAGTGGCAATAGAATACCTGATATTTGGACAAATTTAGAAAATTGGTTTTGCCTTCAAGTATACAGCCTAGTCATATCCACAGATTTAAGCACAAGCAGAAGGGTCTTTGTGTAAAGCCAGGTTTTAAAAATCTCAGTTGTCGTTTCACTGCATATTTTATATTGGGTAAGAAATACTAGTGAGGATGAATTGGGCTGGAGGAAGAATGTGCTTTAGTTCCTCATGTGGGGAGACAGAAATAGTCAAAGTGGTTTTGTTAAATTGATTTTCTTTAATTTGCTAATGGCTTAACAATGTTTAAATTGACCAACTCTGGTATTTTAAAGTAAATGTTTTTCCTATTGCCTTCATAATCTTTGTGGGGTATTTATTTTTCTAATGTGATCTGCCTTCCTTTTAATCCTCTTCTATATGGCCAGCTGTGTTGTTTTTCCTGAAAAGAGATATTAAAAATAAGTTTTCTCTTTGAGAGTTTCCATAGGATAACAGGAAAAAGCCCAGTGATGGATACCCAGGGAAGCTGTTAAAAACATCCATTAAAAATTTGTCAACAGCTTTGATACCCTCAACATATATTTATTTTTTCAAATATATGTCCATTATATATTAATGGACATATTATATAATAATAATAATAATAATAATAATGGATATATTATATAATATGGTCCGCTGTAATGGTTCACATGGATTTTCCTCTTGGTCTGTTTTGGTGCAAGGCACCTTCTCCATTTACAGTTTAGCCCTGAATCAACAGTCTGAAAAAACGAATTTCTGCTTTTACATTACTCTTCATTGGCCTAATATGTTTTTCCAAGCGAGTGTGACTGTAGGACTGAACCTTGTTCTAGAAAATGATGTGGATTTCTGTAGTCTGTAAGTGAAACTTTCATGGGTAGTAGAGGGAAGGCAGAAGAAGAAAACTTGTATAAATTATTCCAACTTAAAAAGGTAGATCTCAGCAGTGTATCTAAACCCATCAGTAACCCTGACCCAGCACACACTGAAGTGACTAGTGCATGTTCTGTGGATGTTTTACCAGGCTACTGTAAGGAAATTGGTAAGGGAGCTGTTTATAATTAAAATCTAAGGCCCTTGCTGTTTCTTTTATCTCTTTTGAAAGTGGGAAGGAAAATAATTTCCTTCCTCCTGCTGAGTGATAAACTATTTTGTTTGAAAGACATTCACTCTGTAGCAGAGATCTCTCTGTTGCTGTCAGAAGAACTGAGTAAAGTTGGCAGGGCAGTCTCCACCAGGCTGATCCTGGCCACCATTTCAGTTCAGGCAAAGTCCTCACAAATAAATAGGCATGTTGTTGAGCTTGTTAAATTCATAATGTTCTCAGAATAGCTACTGAGCTACATTATTCTTGTCCAGTCTCCCTCCAAAAGTGTCTGCCTGTGGAGTTACTCAAGGAATATGTATTGTGCAGACTCCTTGTTCATCCAAATTAACTTTCTGCTGCTTGGAGCTTGTTATTTCTGTGTGGACAGAGGTAACATTCACGAGCACTTCAGGCAATGTAAGCTGTCACTGCCACCAACAGATGTAGCTCCTTCACTATCCCCAACATAGTATTTCTTCTACTTCTTTTCTTGTGCCAGGAAAAAAAAAAAAAAAAAAGCCTTTGGGCAGTATGTGGCAGGCTTGTTCAGGGAACTGCTCCAGCAGAGAAGTAAGCTCACACAAAAAGCTGCTTTTATTTGGCTGGATGAGTTCCCTGGTTGGGTTCACCGTGCAATTCCCTGAACCTGAGTTGGTGGGGAGGGAGCTAAGCTGCTTGTGCTAGTACTTACCTATGCAATCTGGAGTGTCTGGCATGATAACAAAGTAATTGTACTTCTTTCCAGAATTCATCTTGTAGTAGACGGTACAGCCTGTTGCAATGTGTATCAAGCATTTTTAGATTCTTAGTCAGATGTTCACTAGATAAATTCTATTTCCATCTTTATCCACCTGATACCAAATGGTTTGCTAACATAAGATGATTTTAGGGACATTTATCAGCAAAAATCTCCCTCCTCTCCTCCCAGTAACAAACAAGTAATTCAATATTTTCATATAATGTCCAGGTCAGTGTTGTAAGACATCACACAGACAAGTGTATGCTGAATGCCCCAAAGGCCATCTGTCCCTGAAACTGCTGATGGTGGAAGAGGTTTTTTTCATCCTTTGGGATCTAAACAAGGTTCACTGTTGGTGCCCGACCGAGTGAGATGGGTTCACAGTGCTTGTTCCACAATTTTTGTGACACTGTGCACATCTACCCACACTATTGTTTTCATAGGTTGTGTTATAAAGATGGTGAAATCTGTGCTACGTTGCATACCTTGCTCAACATGTAATAACCAGTGCAGTTTCCAAAAATCTGCATTCAAGAATACTTGCAGTTCAGAGAGTAACACTTACTTGGTTTTGAAAAGCTGCTTTAATTGCTCAGCATTAATCTCAGCCTCACATAACTGACTTCTTCATCATCTCCTCTTCTTTACATCATCTGAGCCTTGGTGAACAAACACTAAATCCTGCTTCATTTAGTATGCAGATGATCATATAATTGTTTCTTGACCACCCCCAGTTCTGAATATATTAGTTCCTTTGTGTAGTGTTTAAATATATTGGTGTATTTTTATTTCACAGGAAGCAAGAACAGCATCTATTGCTAGACCTCTGGAGATAAATGAGGCTGAGAAGATGATGAAAATTGCCATTGACTGTGTTCTGGTAAGCAAAATTATATTTATTTAATTGCAAAATTATCATTCCTCTTCTGCATGAAGAACATAGCTCTTTTTATCAACAGCCTAGGGTTAAGAGTGCCAAAGCACACATCACACCTTCAGCTGTCTGGACTAAGTAGTGCTGCACCTGATTAGTTAATACCTGCTGTTCAACTTCAGTTAATGGCTAATGCAGACTTTGATCTTTAGGTAACATCAGATGTGTGAACAGAAGTTCATCAAGGCAGAGAGCAGTCTGTGATGACTCCTTGTTGTTGTAATGAATATGGTCACTGATGATCCTTATGGTTTATTTGGGAAACCTGTTGTGTTTAAAGTGAACAAGGATGTTAATTGAAACTGATAGCTTTCCTGGCAGAGTGAAATGAGGTGTCTGTGGCACGGTGATGATTGTGAGCTGGCAGTTAGAAATCACAGCCTGCAGCAGAAAGGGTAAATGATGCCAGCAGTAGCACCCAGGAGAACATAAGCAGGTTAAGACCCACTCTGCTATCACTACTGCACTGTATAACTGTGCTGGTGCAATGTGTAGCAACATTCCTTCAGTTGATGCATCAAAGAACGGCGCTTGGCCTCCCTTGGCCTCTCTCTTGGAAGAAAATGCATTTTAGTCATATTCTCTGCCTCTGTTAGGAGCTCAGTAGTAGCCCCAGAATCTCTACAGGAGGGATAAAAATTGCCTAAATCAGCCCAGAAATCTACATCTCACCTACATTGTCTAAGCCATGTAAACTTTGCAGTCAGGGTTGTTGAGGGGTGTACTTGGTAACTCAGAATGTGCTGGTACCTAGAAGTGGGAAAGCTAAGCTGCCAAGGGGTGAGAACTGGCAGTGTGCTAATTAGTGCCATGCCAGTGCATCGTTATGGTTCTTGTTTTGGAGGAACTTTTGTCTGTCTCAGTCTCAGCAACACTGTCCTTGCTCCAGTGCTTGGGTTCCTGTGTTTCTGAACCATTAGCTGCACTCGCAGCCACTGTGCAAGTACAGTGGTTAAAATCCCAGTGATTACTATAAGTTATTTAACTGCAAACTATATCCAGTCCAATCGTGTTATTACATGGAGCGGAGTTCCAGATTTAAACAGCCGATTCATAATTAATAGATACTCCAGGCAATCTTTCATTGTGTTTCTGCTCCTATTCGCAGTCTATATGAATTCTAAATGTTGTTAATGCACATTGCTATTCTACGCAGCAGTGGTAATAAACTAACAGCAGCATAGCAGAGCAGTTGGCTTCTTGGGAAATAGCAGTCACTCACCTGGTTCTGGACCAGTTAATGATTAATGAAATGATCTGTTACAGCTGAGCAGGACCTAACAGTTACTGCTGGAATTTCAGCATTTGAGAGCATCTTTCTCATTCAAAAGATGCTTATTGTTTCCTGAGCACGAGAACACTGAACGTACTCAGCTCATTTTGATAAGCTGGAATATTCCCACTTCCTGGTCCTGTAGCACATTGTAATGTTTGGGATGCTTCCCAGACTTTGAAAATATGGATAAAGCAAGACTTAGGAAAGGATGAAGATACTCAGATAGAGTTTCTTTATAAAACTGACCTTTATCTTGAAGAGAAAAAGAACACTAAAATTCCCTAAAACAGTACCAAGAAATAAATGCATTTCTCATCAGCGTTTATTCAGACACTTACATGTCAAGAGATGTCCTTATATATTCTGTCAAATTTTTTTGAGGAGGCTTCTTCCTGTCTTTTACAGCTTTTTCAGCGAGAAAGGAAAATAAAGTTGAAGTCCAGGGCAAGCTGTGGGGTTTTTTTCTTCTCTAAGAATGTCAGAAAAAAAAAAAGGGGGTATTTTAAATTTGTAAATGTCCAATTAGTTCACTATCCTAGCCACAAAGAACTTTTAAAAATTTTCATTACTTAGCTAGTTTATGTTCTAGCTCATTGTTATAATGTTATTTGATAACATGAGTTGTGGAATTATACAGAAGAATATTCAGCATCTGAACGAGAATTTAATTATTCCAGTGCAAGCCATGGTTCACCATCCTTCTCTTTTAGGAACAAGTCCAAAAGACTAAAGACATGTTGAATAATGTGGCTTTGGATGAAGCCAATTTGGAAGCTAAGATTGAAAAACGAAAATTGGAACTGGAAAGAAGCCAGAAGAGGCTACAAACTCTACAAAGTGTTCGGTAAAGATTATGAACTGATTATCTACTGTGTAAATGAGTGTTAACATTAACGATGGAATGGTGCGTTGTTAATGCTTAGAGCAGCGAGGAGTGAAGTGTGTAATGAGACTGAGATGGTGGCCTGTGGAAGAGACAGATTCTCTTCTCTACAAATGCCCAGTCTGAATTATTATTGTTAATTTTTCTGTTACCATGTATTTGAAAACAGAATATCAGGGCTGATAAAAGTGGCCAGAATGTTTTTTGTTGGGGTTGCTTAACTGCTGCTTGAGCTGTAAAAAATGGTCAGGTAGCATGTCTTGTCTTTTCCTTTGTCATTAAACATAGATTGTGTCAGGTAGTTCAGCAAATTGCAACCAGAGCAAACATTCCCTCTGTTCCCAGAGGCCTCTAGCATCTAGCCACTAGTAAAAACGTTCATTATGCATCTCTTGTTAGGATCAGTTCCTCTAGGCAGTGATACAACCTGCTGTAAAATCAACATGTTCAGATTCACAGTTTGGGTTGATTTCTTGCCCTTAATTAAACCATAGGTTTATACATTCTACAAGATCATGCTTTATTTTTGACATAACATGAAGAAAATGAAAAAGAAGGAACTATTAGAAAAATGAGGGGTGGAAATGACATTGATTCATACACACATTTTGATCAGTAAGACCTGGGAGGAAGCGTAATTGGGTAGATGTGAAGCATCAAACAGCAGCTGTGTTCTTCAGGGTGCAACAGTTAGCTCTGTAGTGTAAGGACATCATCACTTACTGGTGTCATGTCTCGTTACACTTGTAATGACACAGCACAGTTTTGCAGCAAACAAGTCTCCCTCAAAGTAGATGATTTACCAGCCATACTACAAGCTAGTTTCTTTGAGTCATGGAAGAGCAAGATAATTAATTTAGATTTTCCTGCTAAAGGGGCTAAAATGCTGCCTTTCTTCCTCTTTGCGAGGAAATGGTAGTGGGTAACAATAACCTTTACTTTGCTGTATGTAATTTTTGCAGTATAGTTTAATGAGGTTTTTTTCTTGTGCTTTTAGTCTCTGAAGTACTCTTATGCTTTTCGTCTCTGAGCCTTAAAAACAAAAGGTCCTTTTAGATTGGTTTAGTAGACATGGAGAGGAAGCTGCAAGACCAAAAATGCATATTTTGGAATTCTGCATGTAGCGGTCAATGTTTCACTGAGTAGTTTGTGCTTGTTCTCTCCAGTCCTGCTTTTATGGATGAGTATGAGAAGATTGAGGAGCAACTGCAGAAACAATACAGTAGTTACCTAGAAAAATTCCGTAATCTGACATACATGGAGCAGCTTGTGGATGATTATCGAAAGACAGAGCAAGAGATGTTTGAGGTAAAACAGCTTGGGAATGCTCAGCACGACTTTATATCCTGTAGTTCTTGGCTTATAACAGAAAATGTTTTAATACCCCTTTGCCAAAGCAGTGCGTTACTAGTTGTAGAGCCAGCTCTGAGTGAATGGCAGGTTACTGACAGTCCACTAAATGTGACTGCTCTTGGATGAGCGTGATGATAGTTTTATTTTTTTAGTTAGTGAAGGTAAATCAGTGTAGTGGTGCCCCTTTCCAGTCTATGACTCCACCTGACTTGTTTTCAGTTGATGTTTTTTGTTCATGAAGAATGTTTTCAGCATTTCTAATCTTCCTTCTGCTGCATACACTGTATGTGCTAAGAGTTACTAGCTGCTTATTTTTATCATCGGCCAACAACTGATGTATAAGGGTTTCTCAGCACAAGTCTCTGCAGTTTCCTCAGAGTAGTCCTCTCCAGTGAAAACAGCAAAGAGGATCAGTGAAAAGATTAGAAATGCTGGAATCCTCTCTGACATAGACTTCAGGGTTTTTTGGCAGAGACTTTCTGTTGACTTGCTGAATTGTAACAGTTCAGCACTATTCTCTATTTTGTATCCTGCTGGATAATCTGCATCTGTAAGTCCTCTTGCTCATGCTTTTCCTTGGGTGATTATTGGATTGCAGTGTTTTCAGCCAACCTTTAATTCAGCTTCCTGTAGCTTCATGTTTTACTTGTTTGGCTTTTTCTCTTTCTCTCAGTCCTTACCCCGTGTATCTTCTGTTCTTCACTGAAAACATCTTTCAGTGAATGAACTCCCCTTGGACCTTGATATCAGTGGATGTGCTATACCCCGAGTTAACTAGTGCTTACTTTTTCTGGATCATCCTATCTTTCATATGCAGATCATGTTTTATTTTATCGACGCAACTTACTGTTGTTCCTGGCAGAAATATGGGTGGCCTGTGCATAATGTTCCTTCTATCTGGCTATGATTGCATGTTTCACTTCTGTCCTCTCTGTGTCTAGTGATGTGAAAAGAAAATGGTTTGACCCCGTGTTTTTTAGTCTTCTCCTTTAAAGTATTCATACCTGTCTTTAGTTATAGTAAAATTCCATGACCTGTGACTTAGGCTGCAAATAAGGCTCAGTAATTTTATAGTTCCCCCTTCTCCTATAATCTGTTTCTCTTGCATCTGTGAAACATCTTTTTAGAAAGCCTTGTCATTCTATAGAACTGATTGTGCCAAGAAGCCTCCTCTTTGATGATTGCCTGCACTCTGTTCCTGCATGTCTAAGCTGCACATTACAATGCACAGGGGGCTTTATAACCAGGCTTCAGGGCGTTCTGCAGTCTGGAGAAAATACAGTCCTTTCCATCACCTTTTGGACATAGGAAAAGGCATGCTGTATTCTGTTGAGAAGTCTCAAATACTCTGCTGCATTATTTGTTTGGGGGATAAAATAACCAGTCTTTTAAAAGATAATATGGGCATTTGACAACTTGTTAATAATTGTGAACCAATTTCCCATTAACCTGTCTTTTTACAAGCACTGTCTCTGTAGATGTTATTTCCCATACTTCTAACCTGTAGTCAGCTTGGTATTTTCAGTTGTCTTCTTTTATAATGGTCTAGTTCTTCCCCATATCTTTGGCCCCCCAAAAAGTCCTCAATTAAATCATAATCTTGAAATGAAGCCTAAAATATCTTTTTTTTTTTTTTTCTCCCCTTCTGTTCAAATGCCATTGAGACTTAATACCAAAAGTAGAAGTGTTTTGAACTGAGCTACCTGAAGCTGTTTATAAATTCATCCGCAGAAGTTAGTAATGAGTTGCCATACAGCTCTTCAGGGGATTTTTGTTAAAAGATAATAAGATGAAGAAAAAGCCTTTATCATTCAGGACTTTGCCTGTGCTTAGAATATGGAGAGCACTTTTTATCTTCCTTTTTCTCCTTCTTTCTGTGAGACACCGGGAAAGCTACTCATATGGTCTAACTTTCCATTTACTAGGATTAGCAGGTAACAATGCTTCAGCATTGTGCAGAATTAGAGAGTATAAAAGCTTGTGACAAAAAGATGTTTTTCTCTGCATACTTCTATCACTTGTTATATGCAGTATGCATTAGCTGGCATCAGAACTGGACACATCTTTAGGTTGTGTTTTATGCTAAAACCAAAATGCCATCAGGTCTTCTGCATTTGGAGTGTGTTCTGGTGGTCTGTACTTGGGTGTCTCTAAATATGACCTCAAATGATCAAGCTACTTGTGCTGAACACTGTATCTGTTAAATACGTAGCTTAAACCAGCATGAGGTTTACCTGCTAAGTCTAGTTCTATAGCTTGAGTCTAACCCTGAAAGTACCCTGAGATAATTTAATTTCACTTCCTGTATATTAATCTGTTAAATCAGAGGGATTTAATTATTAATCTGTTAATATTTAATTTCTTAATCTGTTAAATCATTAGGGAGTGTTTAGGAAGACCAAAAATAAAAAGGGGAAAAAACACTTGATAGTTGTTCTTCAGAACTGGAGAGAGGAGCTTGGGGATCAAGAACAGAAAATTGAAGTATCTAAAAATACTTAGAATACTTGAAGGATGAGATTCTAACCATCTCTTTGTGGGCAGCAACACCGGGTCTCAAGTAGCCATGACTGCTTTGTTGTAGAAGCTGTTGCTTTGGTAGAAGAGGAGGCTATGCGTGTGTCTCTTCTGCACCCAGATTTTCAGGAGTGCTGGAGTCCAAACTGTTATTTGAAATCATTATGAGATTTGAGTTTCAACATCGGGCTCCAGGACTTGGTAACTGAAGGAGGATGAAGAATCTGGGTCCCAGTTAAATGAAGAAACTTGCTGGTGCACTCCTATTTCCAAACCAGTTTTAAAAATTTTTACTTTAAAAAGCTGGCACACTGTTTAATCCATATCAGATTAGTATCTTGCCAACCTGGAACACCAGAGTATTTCTCTCACTACTCCTGTCAGTCTTGATCTGCTTTTCAGGTGGTGCTTCATCATCTTTGGCTATTTGTTGGTGGAGCAAGACTGTGGGTCATTTGTTCCATGCTTGAAAAAAAAAAAACAGTTTGCCCCAAAATGATGCTGCATGTTGTCCTAAAGTTTATCATCTCATGTCATTTTCAGAATCAACTGAGGAAGAAGTAATGAGGATAATTACATTTAATTCATTTTAATACACAGTCTCTCCAGCTGTCAAGAAACACTGAAAATTTTGATTTCTTTGCCATCCTGATTTCTCTTTTGTTTCACTAAACAAATCTTAATTACCTTCTGTAGTAGAAGTGAGAGTCAATTCTTCTATCACTGTGTATTTTGTTAAATAGCTTGCCAGAAAAAAGCAACAGCAATGTAATTAGATTAATCCAGCACTCTGTGTGCTGTTCAGTCCTAAGGACTGATTCGTGGACCCCTTTCCTTGACTAGGTGTGCATTTTTTTAGGAGGAATTTTTGTTCTGATTGAGAGACAGTTGCTGAATAACGACTCTAATCTCCACTGCACTTAGCCTCAAAGCTGTTTTGATACCCTGCTGATGTTGCACAGCTAATGACCTGGGCCAGAGTGACTTCCTAATTAGAAAAGTGATTTAAAGATTGTACCCAAGCACGCAATTTTAATTAAGTGATATTGAGCAGTTGAAGCACTCCACCCTCTCCAGACTGCAGTGCTGGTCGTTTGTGTGGATTTTTTTTTGGTTTGTTCTTTGATGTTGTAGGTGTACAGTTGCATGGAGAGGAGCACTCTGTAGCTCCTGTTGTTGTCTTAAGCCTCCTGTTCCCTTTGCCTCCCAGTTTCCGTAATAATATAGAGCGATGGTTGGAGAACAATTGGCAGGACTCTCCTGCCAGGCCTGGGCTGAGAAATATCTCTCTGTGTTAAAAGGAACTTAAAGTCTTGGTGTTGAGTCTGAACCAAATGAATTGCCAGAACTGAACAGTTAATCGATGATGAAATTACCAGCTGTGGAGCACCTGCCTATTTGATGTGGAAGCCCTTTGAAATGTATGAAAAATATGAAATTATTTGTCTGTAATCAACTCTCATTTGTAGAGGTGTCAGAAGTCCTCACATGACTCCTTCTCTGAGTGAGTTTCTCATACTTATTGTCAAACTGTCATGCACTACTTATTATTGGATCTGAGGAATTTAAATAAGTCTTTTGTCTTTGTCATTCCTTTAGCCTTTTTTCATTTTCAGCCACCTCTTTTATTCTGTTTCTGTTCTCTTGTGCTGCTCATGGAATTAATCCATCTTCTTGCATTTCTGTGCAGAAGCAGGGATTTATGTGCCACGTCTCCTCAAAGATTTGTTCTTATTTTTCTGCTTTGTAAAAAGATTCAGCACACTTCATTAATTTTTACCCTGGTTTTAAGATTAAATTGTTTCTGATGTTTAGACATGAATGCTATTAGAACTTTGGCTGCTCTAAAAATCGGTTTCAGGGGTTTTCAGATTTGGAGGTTGAAATATTCTATGGACTGTAAATGAATGCCTCTCTTTCAAAGGACGACACAGACTAATATAGTTAAAAAGACGTTTTTGAACCTAGTTTGTGTAATGCCAGAATAACTTGGCAATATCCTTTAGCATTTGCCTTTTCTCTAGACAGAATATGCTTATTCTTTTTTGTGCTTCACAGAGGAGATCCCTGAAGTACTTGCTTCTTCCACTACTTTCTCTTAAGGTATTTTAAGACTGCTTTTATACTAGATCTGTGAAATCTCAGCTATGGAATACCATGATGAGGTGGACACATGGAAGAGGATGTTTTAAGCCACTCGGTTGTTACCTTTGGTTTGGGATTGCTTAAACCATTTTTCGTTTCATCCTTATGACATTACTATCAATAAGTGGTCCATCATGATTAAGCAAGGAAAAGTCAAAGAGACTGTATTGCGACTTTCCCGTTGCAACCCGCCCTCCTCAAATAAAATCCCCTCTTCATTAAACTAAAGGGGTTTTTTTATCAGAGCTCCATACCCAAAGCAGATGCTTTATTCTGATTAGGCACAAAATAGGGATATTTGAGTTCGCTCTACTCTGAGATACTTCTTGGTTCTGCTGGTTTTCATGTCTTTTTGCAATGAGCTATCCCATTTGAAATACTAAATCTAGACATTTGTGTTGTGATGTCTGCTTACTGAAACAGCCAGACAGAAGGTTAATATGAAAAGTCTTTGGTTACAGTCTTTAATCTTCTAACTAATATACATTTGAATTATGACTGGTAACATTTTTATAAGTACCAGGAGAGCACTCCTGATCCAGTATTGCTGAATTATATTGAATATCAGATATAAAAGTAAAAGCAAGCATCTTAATTGCTGGTTGCTTCTATTTTGTCATTTAGTCCAGTGTACAAGTATGACAGTATTGGTGCACTGAGACATACAAATCCCATAATGGAGAAATGTAGGAAAAAATAGAGGAGGAAGGGAATGCACAGGGAGAGAGTAGGGGTAATGGAGCACAGGAGAAAAGGACAGAGGAAGTTGCTGGCCTGAGAAATGATGGTCACGCAAAAGGAGAAGATGGAGATAGAGAAAAGGTAGGAAGGCATGTGAAGAGCATTTTAGAAGAGATTCAGATTCCTCTGAAGTAAAAAACTGCAATCCCCTGCCAATACCATGGCAACTAGATCTAGACTCTCAAAGGTACCTCTAAATGCCCTGAAGCAGTTGTGTGTGTACCTGCTCCTGGTGCTTTATTGATACTATCTCACATTAACAGCTGTAGGAAAATTTCCTGGGAGATGAAAACAATTGAGATCAGCTCAGTTGATTTGGGGTCATGTGACTCACAGCTTCAAGTTCTTTGCATCTGACAGACTCTAGAACTTGTTTGATCTCTAGGTCTGAAAAAATTTTTTTTTTTCAAAACTCTACTCATCACTTATATGCTTTTCTGAGGAATGGAAACATTCATAGTCTGCCTTCAGCAGCCCATGAACGCCTTAGCAGAAGAGTTAAAGAGGTTCCTTCTTCATCAGGGCTTGGTGCTGTGCTTGGGTATGAACCCCCTGGTTACTCAGCCTAGTTCGTTCTTGCTGCTCTGGTAAAACCGTGCTAATTCTGTTACATATGAAATACTCTGCAGTTGTGGAAGGAACACAGGGAGAGTATCTAGTAAGTTTTGCAGTGTACTGAGGGTGAGTTTCTCTGTTGTGCCAGTAATTCCTTCTGTGACATGTGAGATGTAATAGCTGTCACTGATAGTGTAGCTTGGAAATCCATGAATGATTTTCATGAACAGAAATCAGACACTACCTGATTTCTACTACCTGCAGTTCTTAGGTTGTCTCACTGAATTTCTTCTGCAGTGACTCCACTCCAGAAGAAACACTGCATGAAAACAACCTCTGTTTAGTGTGTTCTGAATGTACTGCCTTTTAGGATTTAAGTATTTATCCAGTTTTATCTGGGAAGAAGATAGAATAAGTGAATTCTTCACATTATAGTCTTTCTGTCTTCCCTGTCAGCCTACATTAAGCTTTTGAATATTCACAAGTACTTTAGATGTGTGTATTATATAACAGAAATCTAGCTTGAAATTCACTCAAAGTAGGAGACAATCAGATCACTTGAAGCAACACTGATAAAGCAGATAAATTTTTTTCGCTCCAGAGATCAACACATAAAAATCATTGTGAGAGACCTTTTAATAGGTGATTAAAAACCAAGGAATTGATTGAAAGAAAAAATTAAAATAACTTTTATTTTGGGACGGATATTTTGCAAGTGATTTGCACCAAATGATGTAAGTAGGTAATGTTAAAATTATGTATATGAAATTTAGGAGGTTTATGCTCTGCTACTGGTACTTAGCAGTAGAGAAAAGTAGCCATGAGACTAGCATTTTGATTTGCACAAGCATGAGTAATCTCATAATGTGCAAAACAGTAAGGTTTGAGGTTTTAAATATTAAATAGTAAAATAATTCTCAGTTTTCTAGTTCTATAGAAACAATTTCTAGTTCAATTCTGTAAAATATGAAAATTAAACACTATGCATGTGTGAACAGGAGACCTCTTGAAGAGGTGTCCTGTCAGAACCCGTGGCTAACGCTCACCTAGCACGGCACAGACTGGCAGTGTGAATGACTGCATCTTGCACAGCCATTGCCGCCTTCTCTGAGAGCTCCGGGATACTGTTGGGATTCTTTGAATAGGATTCTGATATTGAGATAACCAGTCACCAAATTGTGAGCCATACTATTTCAGAAGCATTAAAGCAGGGTCAAACATCTGGACTAAGGAAATGTAACAATTTCTGGGGCAAACAGTTACACCTTTCTGCCTAGGGCCTGTGAGTAGTGTTTGTTTTGCTACAAATGCATTTACAGTCTTATTCAGGCTTACCTTGAGTACGATGTAGTCTTGAAATCAATAGAAACCTACATTTTAGGTCACTACATTCCGAGACCCTCCTTTTTTTAAAATTGGTTGACCTGGAAAGCTATATGCCTGTCTCCTACTCAAGCTTTGAGAGGAGTGAGGAGAAACCTGACTTGGTCAGAGCCTGGACTGTTAAGCAGGGTCTAACTCACTTAACCTTCTGGTCACCATCTTCTAACAAGAAACAAGGACTTCATATAGTGCATCCTACATCTCAGTTCCTGGTCAGCCACACAGATTTTTTTTTTAAACCAACAGCTCTTGTGTCTTAATCTGTAAAGTAGGCTGGAATGAAACTATCCTTTGTTCCTACTACTTAGGCTGGGTGATTATGTGAAGAACAGAGAGTTAGTGAAACTAGAGAATAAGGATTTGTAAGGTGAAACCTGATGTTGTTGTACATCATTGGTTGCCCAGAGATGATTACCTCCTTGTTTTGTATTGAAGAATTATAGCTTTATCCATGTGAACAGTCCTAAAAACAGTGCTTGCCATCCTCTTTCAGAAGAGAGATTTGTCTGCATCATTAGCCATCTTCACTTTCTTCTTATCTAACCCACCACAATGAGTTATTTAAAAATAGTTTTATCCCAGTCTTCTAAGCTAGTAGCTTGAGCACTGTTCTGGCAAGCAGGAACTAGGAGTACAAATGTTTTCAAACTGGAGAAATCATGAAAAACAGGTCTTTAATTCCTGTGCTAGGGCTGTAACAAGACTGTTAGAGAGGGGTTTGCTGGCACTGCTTCTTAATTTGGGGCTTGACTGGTGGGAAATAAGAAATAAACTGAAGTGTGCGTCAGCCACTTGTTGAAGAGATTCTTTGCTATAAGAAACATGGGCTGTATTGGAGCTAACTGATCTCAAGATGGAAGGCAGCAGATTCCATTATCAGTTCCTGGAACCATCTAGTTCACCAAGAACAACTACTCTTTAATATAATAAGCTCTCTCCTTGAAAAGAGGGAATAATCCTGACTCCTCTTCAAACACTTAAGGGTTTCTACTGCCTGTGATGCAGGGAGAGGATAATTCTGATGTTAGATTCTAGCAGTAATGTGACAGTGACTGCTTTGTGGTGGTGAAGAAGACACAGCTGTGACTACTAACTTCCAATCAACATTAATTTGCGTGATAATTTCTTTAGACGCTGCAAACTGACCTCAGGTTTATATTACAGAATTGTATATTAATTGAAATAAATCGCACATCCAAGCAATATTGCTTGTAAGCTTGGTACAATAAAAATGTAATACATGAAGGGAATGCTCAATGAGCTGTTACTGAGTAATTATAATTCATAGTTTCTGTAAAAGCAAATAGGAAAAATGGAAAGGAGTTGTCATTATGGCAAACTTTCATTCTATCTAATGATGAATACATCTGATTCACCAGATAAAGTCCATCCTCTGTGAGGTGGTAGTGAATTCCTGGGTATAATTGCTGACTTGAAGCTTTTTGTATTGAGAGTATTTTAACTGGAAAATTCTGGGCAGAAAATGTTATTCTGGGCCTTTTTTTTTTTTTCCCCTTTTTTTCTTAGTTCTGTTTAGAGTTCTCTCAGTGCTGGCAGATGATTTAAAGGCCCGTGATCTCGACTAGTCTCATTTTGCAATCTCTGCCAGGGCCCTACCAATCCTTTTGTCTTCTGTCTCTTCGCAGTCCTCTTGAGCTATGCCCTGTCATAGACAGTCACATAAATCCTCAGCGGTGTGCTCAGTGCTGTTTTTCCTCTAACGTTCTGCTCCCTTGGCTCTGACCTGTGGTTCCTGGATGGTTCAGGAGTATTTTTTGCATCCTCTTGGGGCCTTTGACTTCAAACCTTTAGCCAGCTTTATTAAATGTGGATCTTGCTGAACCTGAAAGGAAAACCTTAACCTAGCATAAACAGGGTAGGCAGGATCCCTGTGCTGCTTTAACCAACTGAAAAAGTCATTTATGCTGGTACTTGTTGCAGTGAATCGTGACAGTGCAAAATGCCTTGCTCTCAAAATGGCCCAATTCACGTGAATAATGAGACAGCTCTCATCAGTGGCACAGCAAAGTGTGCTCTAGGAAAAGTTCTGGAAAATTAGTTCAGCAAAAGCATTTGGTATACATCATCATTTTTTTGTGAAGGCTTTTCCGTATCTATGGTGTTTTTTTCCCATTATTGTTAAATCAATGGCAATAGTCAAAGGAAAAGCTACATCAGGCTGAAAAGTGGTCCATACTGTGCAAATGCACACACAGGTGTGGGGGAGAACTGGCTGGCCCAGGAAGTAATGAATACAGTGCGTGGGTGCATGCAAGAAGGGATCCTAATCATTGGAGCTTCAGAGAGAAAGAAAAGAGAAGGTCATGGAGTAAAGGAAGATTTGAAGCCTCAAGCTCATCAGAACCAGAGTTAGCTCCAGAACTCATAATGAAGGGGATAAGATTACACAGAGATGGACTAGTATCTTTTCTGGGGGAGTTTTCATGTAGCTTATGTCAAATTCCTTGAATTGCCATGCATCCTAATATATAACCCAAAACAGTCACAGTACAGCAGCGGAGAGGATTGTTTGAGGTGTGGAAAGTTGGGGTTTCTTTGGTTTTGTTGGATTTTTAATAGAAAACCAGTCAAAATAGCTAAATAACTTTCAAACCTGCTTTCTTGGTCGCTGATTCACAGATAAATTCTTTTCAAAGCAAGGTCAGCTATGGCATCAGACCACATTGCTCGACTTTATCCAGGCCAGTCTTGAAAGCCTCCAAGGACAGAGAATGCACAGCTAATTTGGTCACCATTTGACTGTTCTAATGGAAAATGTAATGTATAGGCACAGAAAAAAGTGGACTAACCTGTACAGAAAGCTTTTCTATTGCATCAACAGTTGCTCGAGAAACATGCCACTGGGAGAATTACTTCTTTACTTTATGAGGATGAGGGGAGAGCTGTAGAGAGAAGCAAAGAGAGTTCATACAAAGTATGAAAATGGCACCCTAATCTATAGGCAAGTCAGGAAACCCTTTCCATAGTGCAGGAACAAACAACTCTCAAGTTGGAATTCGTCCCTCTGAGCTAATTTGTCCTTTCTGTTTTGTTCCTTCCTTTTGAGTTCCCAAAGGGGGAGTATTAATGTCTAGACAAGACCTTCATGTGCAGTCTGCTTATTCAAGAGGAACAGTAACTGGTCCGCCTTAAGTCTCAGGATGCCACCTCTCAACTTCAGGTTATGAAGTGTGCTATTCACTTCCAACTCCAATTTATCTGTTCTGAAAAGTGGTTGTTGCAGTGTTTGAGCGGGATGTATGCAGTCAGAGCTTGCTAAGTAATTATGGAAGCTTTAGGAAGAAGTGTATGTGAGAAACATTAAACCAATCTATTTTTTAAATACTTGCTGCGGATTGTGATGCATCTTGTTAGCTTAAGTGTGTTTTTTGAATACACTTCACTGTCTGGCTTCATGTAGCCTGAGTGTGGTATCATTAAGAGCCGCTATGTAAGAACAGTATCAGTGTAGATAGCCTAGGCCATAAATTGTATCTTTTCCTATCTGCCTTCTGCTACTCTCATGACCCAATGCAAAGGATCAGCTGGGCACCCTGTTTCTTTCCTCACTTTCCTGCAAATCCCTGATAGCAGAATACCTTCCTAAAGACTTTTTCCCCCAAAAAAATTTGTCATAAGAGCCCGTACTAGATCTTTTTACTATGACAGCTTTCCTTTACGATACATTTCACTTAGATGAGGCAAAAAGCTAAAATGTTTTCTAATTTTCATGACGGTGTGAATGAAATTCAGTTAATTAATATGTATTTCCTTGAAAAGATAAACCTTTCAAGAAGCTTTTGAGGTATTTTTCTGACTTGTTGATTAAAATGCACTTCAGTAGTGATCTAACAGATCTAATTGCTTGATAAATGTGATCACTGGAGTTGCTGTGTCAGAATTTATTAGGGGAGGATGCTACGTTCCGTTGGCGCCTGTGTGCTGAGAACTGATCAACATGAATGCTGTTCAGTCTCCTTCTACTGAGCCTGCTAAGTCACATTTGGTGTGCCACTTGGCTAAGTGCTATTCCATCAGCTTAAATGACAAATACTCTTCTGCCCCATTTATTGAAGATTTTCACTGTATTACAGTATTCTTAGTGAACAATTCTTACACAAGAAGCAGCAAAATGCAGGGTTTAATACAGGAAAAGAATAACCTGGAAAGACAGTCATGTTGTAAAGCAGCATAAGATTTGCTAATTTTCAAAATAATTTGATTCTTTTGAAAATATACACATCAATGACATGGAATGGCTAGCTGGGACAGAAGAGTTTCAAGATTTAAAAAAAAAAATAAATTAAAATAATGACAATACAGCAGAAATTAATTCCCATCCCCTTCCACTGACACTGGTAGTGCTAGTATTATGGTAACAATGAATTTCTGGTGAGGATCAGTTAAGTGTATAAAATACTCTCAAATATGCTTTATATGTGTTTCAATAGAAATGATTACTGTAAAATGACTATTAATGATGAGAGCAATGACTGTTTCAGCACATGAAAGCCAGGGAGAAGATGGGACTCATGAGAATAAGGAGGAGACAGATGGTCTTATAATAGGAGCTGCTGATTTTCGATTCATTCAGTGTGTGCTCATCCACTGGAAAGATGACCTCTAAAAAAGTTTAAATGGCCAGTGGTGATGGCTTTCAGACACTCTTCAGACCAAAATGGTAAAGATGTATATAAATGGTTGTAAAAGCTATGTATTTTTTGTATGAACTTTGATGAGGGATCCAGAGAATCTGCTGGAACAAGTTCATGTTTCCTCTTCTGGTGCAGCTCTTCTGGCTCATTTGTCTGAGACTACGTTCTCCAAAGTACTGTACTTCATCTAAGATTGGGGTTTTGGGGGAGTTTGCTGCTTCTGTATTCATGAGAAATCTCTATCACGGTGATAACACTTCAGAATTACTGAGGTGGCATCAGTCAAAGAAGAATAACCTCTAGATGCAAAATCTGTCTCTGTGCCAGAAGGCTAGGGTCCTGCTTTATTGCTGTCTTTAAGTACTTGTAAGCCATCTTGCCTGTGGTTCTACACTGAGTGTGATGTACTGAGTACATTGTGTAATATGGAAAGGAATTTTTTAATTTTCAATTTTGGCAACTTTTGTAGGAAAACAAAAGTCCCAGTCAAATTACTATAGACAAGAGATGGGAAACCAAAACACCCCTCTGGTAATACTGCCAGCTGTGACTTTTGGTTTTGTTTTTTTTTACTGAAGTGATTTGCTAGCAATAAATGTTTAAAAGTTTAAGGTTAAAATGAATATTAGTTTATGCAGCATGATCGGTGTTGTTTTATAGGTCAGCAGTTTGTCCTCTGATCCTTAACCATAAACTCTCAAAGGGCTCATCGCTTACCAGAAGGCAATGTTCAGCACATTCAGGCTGCTGCTCTGCAGAAGGAGCAACCCTCCTCCCCCACCTCCCAGCCTGTCCTTTCTAGAGTGCCTATATCCACCTAGTGCAACCTCCACACACGGAAGCTGTCATTATATTTCTGTAATCCTGATGACATCAAAGCTATGCACCTTTGAATTCCTCCTGTTTTGTTTGCTGTCACGTATGTACTTGTGTTCAGGCACTTGAGATGGGATCCTGCTTGTGCTGCCTTCACAAGCAACATACCACAGCCTCCCCTTCACTGTTCATGGTGCCCCCATTTCTTGCCAAGCTATCATCATCATCGTTCCCTGACAGACCCAGTTTGAAGCCCTCCTCGTAGGTTAGAAAGCCTATTAGCAAAGATTCTTCTGCCCTGCTTTTTCATGGATCTTATCTCTCCTATAGTCTTTATTCCTCAACAGACTAAAAAGGAACAAAACCTGTAGCATTGCAGTCACCTTTAGTCAAGCATAACTACAGCCACATTCCAATTCAAATCATAAAACTGAGCATGAATGTAGGGTGAGGTATTTAATAGTAGTTCAGCATGATAGGGAGCATCATCTTATCATCTTCTATTCTTAAAAAACAGCTCCGGGGAGGTGGGTACCTCATGCTATCATGAACTTTAGCTGTGCAACCTCAATATTGTGTTCACTTACCTTTCTGTTGCACCTAGCAGGCTTCCTCTGATTAAGAGTACTGTCACATTCTCTGTTCAAGCACTGCACAATTTCTCCTCATCCTTGTATCTCACCCCAGCTGAATGAGTGGCAACACTCTATTATGAAAAACAAATCCCATTGTGTGCATGTAGCAAGAGCTAATCTCAGCTGCTTTGTTCTGTAACAAAACAAGAAACAGCTGCTGAGATTAATAGGCAAGGTGAAGATGAGGTGGTTCAATCCATCATCAAATTGGTTTTCTTTAAGTGTACTACAAAGCAGTAGGATTAGAAAATCACTAGTGAAAAAACAAAACAAAACAAACAGAAGGAAACATTGTTTTCCCTTACTAAGATGAAAAGGTTATACATAGAGATGTCTAGAGAGATTTCTAGGATTGGGGAGGATGTTTGGGAACAGAAGGAATAGCCTAGGCGAAACTGAAATGGTAGTATCCGAACAAAAAAAAGTCAGTGAGCTGTTGTCCTGTTGTTCTTTCATACTTATCTCTTTCCTATTTTCCCCACTTCTTTCCCTTTTCTTGCTACTTAGTGGTACCCATTTTGTGTGCCAGCTGGCTGCAAGATGCAAATTCTTTGTATTCAGAATCCTCCTGATGTTTCCTCCACATCTTTCCCAACAAAACTTTGAGGTTAACTTTTTTTTTTTTTTTTTTAAAGAGATATTTTAAATTATCAAATGCTGCATCGCTTCTTTCTGGTTTTGAGTCCTTTTAGACTTGCTGCTTATCAATCTGCAGGGGCAGAGTTGTCTTCCATCTCATGATTTCAGCAACTTTAGTGTTTAAAACAATACTCAGCAGTGTTAGGTGTATCATAAAGGTCTGTCAGTCAAGAAATTGTGGCTTATTCAAATCCTGGATCACTCACCTTAAGTCAAACACCAAGTTAGTGGCAGAGCTAGTTGTCTTTGGGTCTGCTGCTGGAGGATATTCTCCATTGTGGCATACTGGCCTCTGTTAAAAACAAAAAAAAACCAAACCAAGCAATCCCCTCCACCCCAGACCCTGCACATAGTTGTGTGTAGTTTGCATGTAGTTGTAATTGCATGCTGTTCAGTAATTCTTTTCTCGAAGAAATTACAAAAAATAGGCAATCGATGAAAAGCCATTTCTCAGGCTCTGCTTTTGTATAGCTTTCTGTAAAAAGATTTTTTCAAAGCCGACTCCCATTCATCCTACTATGGAAACCCATAATTGACATTTTACTTGTCTGTAGAGCAATAGGTTTGACTATATTAAAATATGCTGCCAAACAGGCATTGTTTTGTTTTATTGAGGTTTTCCAAAGGCTTTCATAATCAGATATGAGATGTAAAGCCATCTGCTTTGCCAGTTAAAGTAGATTGACATACAGAATATCTGTACTGTGCTCATTCAAACTCCATTCTACAAAACCCACACATTTATCTTTAGTGTATTCAGTGGGCTGTAGAAGGCATGTAACATTCTTGCTGAGTTGAGTACAGATGATGGTAAACTAAGTGAAATGTGTTTCTTTTAAAAGCCTTCGTTAGTCCTAGTTTGTCAACAAAAGAAGTCTATTTCCTGTTCCTATTGACTGTATATAGATTGTGTGTCACAAGATGAGGTGCCTGCTATGAAAAGCTGGTGACATAACTGGTGACTTTAGGTGAACTGAATCCTTATGCTAAAAGGCATGGACAAATTACTAGGAATGAAAAATTGTTCTGACTTGATATAAGGAAACTTTTTCACCTTTTGGGTAGTCAGGTATCAGAACAGTTGTACAGACGGGATGATTGGTCTCTCTCGCTGGAGGTTTTTAAGACCCAGCAAGCTCAAGCCCTGAGCACTGTGATCTGATCCTGTTGCTGATCCTGCTTTTGAGCAGGAGGTTGGGCTGGGAACTTCTGAGGATCCCTGGGAGCCGGAGTTGTTCTGGGGGTCTGAGCATTAGCAACAAAATCCTGCCTTTGCTGCCTATTTCACTAGGCTGTATGCTCTGAGTCTAGAAAGTGATTGATTTGAATAGTCGTTGAATGGCAGATTTACACCTAGAAAAGGCTTCATAATGTATGATACAGGGGAGGAAAAGTCCCATCTCAGCAGAGATCTGTCTGCCTCTGAAGCAGGATTTTCAGCCTCAGTAATCTCTGGTGTCCTGAAAGGCCAGGGAGCCCCCTCTGACCGGGCAGGCTGGCTCTGCTTTTGTGTCAATTGGCAATTTAATTGCGTTAATGTGACACTGTGATTCCACGGTGTATGCTCCCACTTAATTTGGGTACAGTTTGCTTATAGAGTAAGATACGTGCAGTGTTTGCCTGCAGCATTTCAGTCTTGTTTGTTTACTAGAGAGGCTGAACAGGGTGCTTAAATGTTGACTCCTGTGCGTACAGCATCCTGGGGCACTGAGGCCGTTCCCTGTGGGTGCTTCACAAGGTCAAGGCCACATCTCTTGTTTTATGGGGCTGTCACTCTGCCACTCCGCACAGAAAACGTGACTTGCCCTGTGCGGAGTGCTAGTCTCATTAAAGTCCATTGTACGACATTGTGTGTTGAAAGAGCATCCACATGACGGTTGTCACACCCTCCACTTTTCTCGCTTGGCACATTTCAGAAGCCCTGGGTCACACAGAAGTGGCCAGCCTGAAAGAGAAAAACACCTCTGATTAGCATGGCCTTGCTTTAACGGAGCTGATATAAATGACATCTGTTAAGATGTAGTGTGGGGAGTGGTGTCTGCAGTGAAGGTGGAAGCAGGTCAAGCCAAAAAATGCAGCCTAATGATTGCAGTCATTAAAAGTAACCAGGAGAGAGAGAAGCTGAAACTGCCACTGACTCAGCTGTTTAGAAGTTGACATTTTTTTAAACGCAAAATCTTAAACCAACGAAGCTCTTATAATAATTTTTTCACTAATTTAACGGAGCTAAGGTTTCTCTGCAGATTCTTTTAAGTCGGTATGTAACTTCAAAAAATTGTGTGATAAATTTTGTTTACTTTCTAGATATATGATCTGCCATCACTTCTGGCCCCTCCTTTAAAGATCTTACTAAAGATCTTAAGGACTATAAACAGCACTTAACTGATGGCTATCCTGTTTCCAACTGGTTTGGGGCTGCCCATTTGAAACAAGTTTTTGTTGCTGCAGTTTTTGATAAGCTTTTGCAGGGTGTAGTCTGGCAGCACAGCTCAACTGATGGAGTCATGGGCTGCTATGGAAAGGGATGATGTAGTCTCAGCAGCTCCTTTGGGCTGACAGCCCCATTTGGCCGACTGTGCATTGAGCTGTTCAGATATCCAAACCAGTAGAAAATGAAGATTATTCTTGCCAGTTGAGTCTCTGGGCTGGCTTACTCTGAGGTCAGCTGAGCTGCTGTCAGTAGCACAAGTAAGAGGATAAAGGAAGGGGGGGAGAAGTAGTTCATCTGTATGGTTAAACCTTTTTCTTAGACTTCATTTCTCTTGTATTTTAACTCCATAAAGCAGCACTGAAGCTGAAACAAACCGTGTCTCATCTTCGTACCACTGCTGTTTTTCCCACAACTGCAACACCCCGTCCTTTGTTGTGCCAGTCAGGAATTTGTGTAACCACATGCTGAACTGCAGTGGAGAATTTGCCTCGCATAATGTTGTTTTGATGGATTAGTTTTCACCAGGTTTCTTTTGTGTCACTGCACAAATGCTTGCACCAGAGCAGAAGAGTGATAAAAAGGAAGGAGCAAGCGGTGCAGGGTGACTGCTTATTTGACTGAATTTGAATTGCCAGTTTCAGCTGTCTTACCATGTCCCTGGAATTACAGTACTAGGCAATGATTATATCTGTACCCATTATTTCACTGGTATGTGAACATTTTAGAAATGTTGTCTGGGTTTATGAATTTGTCCCCATGACAATTGGGAAATATTCTTCCTTTTTTCCTCCCTGTAGATTTTCTTTGCCATATGCACGGTGTAGGCTGCAACAGCCATAGGGTTGAGATTCAGCTGGCTGATTGATCCCCTCACTTACTCCCTTTGTCCCAAAGACATAGCAGTGGGGAGACTGTATTGTAAACGTTTGCTGGGGCAGGGGCAAGACTTCTTTAAATCTCTGACTGTCTTTAAATCTTAAGACTGACTGGGAGAAACCAGATAGGGAGGAGGAGGTAGGGGAAGAAGATAACAGGTGTGAGGCTCAGTCAGAAAATGTCGAGACCCACTGTTGCAGAGGGAGGTCTTGAAATGGGCATGTGCTACAGAGACCAAAGGAAACTCTGGTAGCTAGAAACCTCTGAAAATTTTGCCTCCTGTCCACATTCATTTTGACTTTCATCAGTCTTTAAAAAGGCTTTGTCAACACTGGAGGAGATGGAAAATGTTAATCATTGCAGTGGTTACCCTTCTGAGTGGAACTGAGCTGTGCAGTGTGCAGATGTGTTGCTGCTATGTGGAGGTCACTTGTATCATGGACAACAGCATGGACTGAGAGGAGCCAGATAACCTTTGTTGGCCCTCTTACCATAACTGCACCAGCCTCAGCAGCCTTACATCTCCCCTTTCCTTTAATCTTTGGTCACACTCTTCTGTCCTCACTGTCATTTATTTGTTCCTTACAGAAAGAATTTAATAGAGTACTTTCCTAAATAGGGTATTTAAAAAGTTCTGAATCTGCATGAAACAAGTTATAAAAATATGCTTGTGTCTTTTCCTTCCTTGTTCTTGCAGATGGAATTAGCATCTCCCTGCAGAATACATATCCATCACTTCAGAGATTTCAACAGTTTATGTTGTTGGAAGTTACTGTTGGAGTGTTTCATTCAGTATGATTTTGCATCATGAGCTTTATAGCCCTGGAAGGTGTCATGCCTGCTTCAGTTTAGCAGTGTTATTTCTACAGTCCCGAGCAACCATTAGCAGTCTTCCTAGCATCCATGGAGCCACTGTCTTTATTAGTACTGGAGAGGTTGTATGGCAGACAATTTGCATGGCTGTCCAAAGCAGATTTCTGGATCAGAATTTATTCCCTCCGTGGCCTTGAGAGAGTAGCTCAGTGCCTGAGCTATGTTTCTCACCAGGTATGGGTGATTTATATCACTTCCCCTTACCGCCTGTAAGCATCTTCTCTGCAAGCTTTTTCAGTGTGGATTTCAACTCCCAAGACATAGATGTTTATGCCAAGTTGTGATGCATTGTGCCAGCCAGTCCTCAGGCCTCTGTTTTCAGCATCTTCCTTGTGTGCTGGGTGGGACTTGGTGGTTTGCTGCTGCTTAGAGGTTGGTGGGAGATTTTCCCTTCTCAGCTAGCACCCTATTGCCATAGGTATTGATACACGTTTCCACTTGAAAGTGTAAAAAGGTTCAACCATTTTCAGATGCTTTTCTTACTTTATTTCCTCTGTCCCATGAATATTCCGAGTCCCAGTTTCTGCAAATCCATTGTAAATGGGCAGATTTGACCATGTCAAAACAACTGGTGTTTTTAATTATAAGCATATTTTGCATGGAAAAATCAAAGACTCAGAAAAATCTTAGTTCAATCCACAGTTAATTAGCTTTCCCATCTACTTATCTTGCTTTACTGGAATTGAAGAGACTAAAATGAGCAAGATTTGTGGCTAAATCCTTCCATCAGTTGTTTGTCATCTGTTTAGTACTGTAGATTCTATCTGAATCTGATTGTATGCATTCGTATTTTACCTACTCTGACATGTTAACATTACCCAAATTTAAACTAGATGTCATTAAAAATACTTTTTTTTTGTTTGATGCTGCTATTGGAGTAGTAAACCTTGGCTCCTAAAATTCAGTCTCTTGGTATCTTTGCTAGATTTTAGTCCTAACTGGGTAGAGAACTTCATGAACTCAGTGAAACACCTCCTACAATTGCTTTGTGGTATTCAGCAGTCAAATAATCCCTTTAGTCTACCTGCTTTGTGATGTTCTGCAAGTGCACGCATTCTAGAAGATTAAAATTACTCTCATCAGTTACTGTCTACAGAGCCAGCCATGTTTTCTTGCTAGTCCATTATGCTGGAATGACAATGTCTGTCTTAACTGCCACTGCCCTGCTACCATCAGCTTGCTTCTTGCCTTCTGGGCTGTCACATTTCTTCCTCAGCTGGCTGTGCAAGACAGGTTTTAGAAGCCCTCATGGGCCTTTTTGTAACATTTTCTAATATCATTGGCCTTTATTTGAATGGGTCGAGACTTGTGATTTGCTTTTCTTCCTCAGCACAACCACCACTGTTCTACTTACCTTTTTCCATTTGCTCTGAACCATATTTGTCATAACTTTATCATACTGTCATTCCAGTAGTGTTTCTTGGCACATTTTTATTTAACAACCATATTCAAAAAAGAAAATCACCAAACCACCTTGTCCAGTCTTACTGTCGTGGTTCTCCTTTGCACCCAAATATTATAGTATATAGCTATACTTCTCCAGTATTGATAGGGCTTTTTGCTCCCATTTTGTTTGTGTGCTTGGAAATATGTGAATTTATTCTGGTTTGGTTTGTGTATTATGAAGCTGCAGTCATTTCACAAACCACTTCTGGTGTTTAATGGAATATTGGTTGAAAACAACTACCAAAGACTGCTTTCCAAAGAAGGCCACTTCCATTCTGTAACAGCAGTAATTTTCTGTGGGATGGAGACAAATGAACTCATTTTCAGTGTGGTAAGTGAGGTTTCAGCTGGTGGGAATGTATGGCTGATTCTCAGTGCACTGTTTTACTTGGTTATATGCTTTATATCCTGACCCTCCTGGGCAAAGTAAGTAGGAGCTCCCATGTTTCAATTAAGACCTTATTTTCATAAAATATTTTAAATGCTGGAATTTTCTATTCTCATTCTACCTGTGAGTGCTCGTAACTGTTGTTGTGGGAACATCCAATTAGCTACTTGACTGAGCAACGGCAGCTTTTCTAATTCAGTTGTTTTTACCTCTTACAGGAAACAACAAATATGCTACGTCTTATGCAGAACAGGCTGAAGGAAGAGGAACAGCACCTGCTTAAGAGTGGAAGTAAGTGAGATTTCTTCACCACTTGTACTAGCAGAGAAATTGTTACGTACTGGCTACTTCATGTATAAATATCTGCTTACAATCATGAAGTGGAGGGAACATGGGATAGATGACAGTCAACAGGTTGTGTTAGAAAACATGGAATTATAATAACTTTAAAAGGACAACAGTGAAACAGGGAACTTAACCTCTGTGAAATGCTCCTCTGCCTTGTAAATTTTACCTGCAGTGCTGAGGGATGAAAAGAGTCATCCACAAAACATGCTGTGCAATTGCAGTGAGCAGATTTTAGGCTTCATTTTACTATTATCAAAACCTATATGGGTTCACTATGGACACAGCACTTGTCCCAGCACTATGGGATTGCTAATGAAAGATTTGTTTGTGAACAAACTTGGTTAGATGATTCCACTCAGCAAAATGCTCGTGTGTAGGTGAGTAGTCTCATTGGTTTGTGGGACTGCTTCACTGCCTCGTATTACAGATGTGTTGGTGTGCCGTGTAAAACTGCAGTGTAATCTCTGTCCTCAGCAGTTAACCTGACACATTGCGTGGCATGGAGTTTGGTTATGTGTTCAGACTAATTCTATGGTCTGCCTATCAGATTGTAACTTTCACTGATGAAAAACTCTCAGCTAGAATTCCTCTTTAATATCACTACTCTTCAAAGTAGGATCCACGTTTGCCTGCTTGCATTTGCTTGATTTTAGTGTACCTGCAAAATGTGAATGCAGTTAAAATTTGGAACTTTTTCTTTTTTTCTAAACTTAGTCTTAATTAATTCTAGCTGAGGATCAGAAGGGACTAACAACCTCTGGAGATTTTGTATAAAGCTAACAGACCAGACTTTGCTCCTTTTGATCCAAGCATCAGCAAGAACTTCCTCATTAATTACCCCAGTGAATTTAATATTGCAGTATGTGCATTTTTATATGGTAGTGGAAGAAAATAGAAGGAAAGTTAATTCTCAGGATCAGAGGGAGAGTTCATGAAATCTGAAACTGAGTAAGGACATAAAAGCTATGATTCACAGTTTGTTTGCTGGCAGAGATTTTCAGTGCAAGCTCATGAAACAGAAAATTCACATATTTCTGCCATCTTTGATTTCATCATCTTATGTCAGTGCAGTAAAAGCTGAAGAAGTTTTGGCTGAAAAATAGGATTCGTAATATAAATTACAAGAATATGGAATTGTTTCAAGGATTTACTTGAGTGAAAAAGTCCAAGTCCTGCTGACAGTTTCCAGGGCAAATAAGTTCAAGAAGAGAAGAACATCCATCATCAGTAATTAGCTCTGTGAAGTATAATGTGAAAAATTGCTGATCTGTTTTCTCCTTGTCTGTGGAAAACTATTCAGTCATTTTGCATCTCTGAAACAATATGAACCTTGCCTTTTAGTGAGTGATTTAACTGCCACATAACAACATATGATCATGACTTTTAATGACCTAAGAATATTACCATAATACATCTTTATTCAAGTACTTAGTTGTCATAATTTATATTTATTCTAGTGGTAAGAGCACCAGGATCCTGATTTTCAGTGCTGGCTCATTTAGTGACTGTCTGATAACCATGGAAAATCAAGTAATCTTTGTCAGCTACAGTCTGTCGTTATCTGCATATGGTGTGGAAGTCTGCAGAGTTGCAGAGGTGTAACTGAGACAATAAATTTGGCTCTCAGAGGCTGTTTCCCCAGTCATGAGCACAGAGCACAGCTTCATTACTGCATGCTGTAAGGTTAATTTATTGAATGTTGTAAAACTCTCTGAGACCACAGTTTGCTAACATGTAAGATCACATACGAGGCTGTGCTTTCCCCTCAGACCAGACCCCACTCTCCTCATTATGAGCTAAATGATGCCCTTCATACAATTCAAAACCAAGAGATTTGCTTTTGTAAGAGAATGCAGAGGTTGGTGTCTTAAATGGCACGGTGTCCTATTAGGGAGATATCTACAGAACGGTTATGTTGATCTCAGGATCCTAGTCACAGGAAAAATACATTTTTTGCACAAGAGGAAACAAAGAAACTGCAGCAGGATGGCTGCAGTATCGCCTGCCTGAACTCCCCCCAGAGGTTAATAGTGAAATTCACACTTGAAATAGAACACACGATAAGGGATGGAGTTTCTGCTTCTGAGAGCCCAACAACCTTGGTCTGGCAGTTAGTGGTTTTATCAAGGAGGACTGCAAGCATTGTGTGTATTGTGGGGAAATGGTGTAAAGGGCTACAGGCATGAGGACTTAAACCTTCTTTCACCTATGTTTGGAGATTCTGCATGCTATGTCCTCTTTCTAAGATAGGATGTGCTCTGTTAATGAGACCGACACAAGGATGATTAAAGAAGGGCTTTTCTTCACCATCAGAAACATCTTTCTAAAGTAGGTTTTGGGAGGAGAAAATACTTCCTTATTCCACTTGCGGTTTTGAGTAATGCCACACACACGAAGCAAAGCACTTTGGTCCTAAATTTTCTTTCATCTTCAGTTTGTCAAAAAATGTAGGACTTTGTTGTCTGGGCCTCCAACCCAACGAATACATTGTGCCTGCTCACAGGAGCATTAAAGTTCTGACTTGCTCATGCAACAGGCTCTGGAGACAAAGGGATTAGATTCTTCTTCCCCTTGCAGCTCTGCTCAGTGGAAGGTGGGCAGGCTGGCCTAGAGTCTCTCAGTATCCTAAGACTCTCTGTCTGAATCTTGAAGGTCCAGAGTGGTGGAGTGAGCTTCGTTTGAATGTATTCATTCCTTTCCTACACAGAGGGGTAGGACTGGGCCAGTGCCTCCTGCAAGGAAAAGGGAAGGTTCTCTAACTCTCATTACACTTTGCCCCTGCGAGCTGCAAAACACTTAATGAGTCTCTTTAACAGCATAGGCTGGAATCTGGTGATAAATTTGTTACCATTAACTGATAAAAGTCATCATCTGTTCTGCCCTTGTAAGCACTCTTACCTTTGCGTACATTCGAAATTGATTCAGTTCTCTCATTGTCTGGATCCTTTGACCTTATCTCCCTCTAATTTAGTAAGAAAGGTTGCAAATTAACAGTTCATTTCTCAGCAGCAGAAGTTGCAGGAATTCTGAACAGCTCTCAGTTGAGTTTCAGGCTGAACTAACGCCAGAGAAACCTAAATCATATTTCTTGTAAAGAAGAGCTATGGAATGTAGGTTGAATTGTGCAGGTCTGTGTTAAGAATATAGAAAGCCCATGGATATGTCATGGTATTCACGTGAAATGTGAAAAAAACTTTAGAAGTTATGATTCATAAACAGCCTGGTTCTTTTTGTTCTTTTGCTAGAATACATGGCAAATCGTGTTTTATTTCTGACAGAGCATCTCTATAAAACCTGCACTACAAAAAAAAAAAGAAAAGCTAACGTGAAGTTATATGAAAAACTCTGCTTAAATTACATAAAGATGTTGAACTCCAGATACAGATCAGGCTTTGAGTATTATTTGCATGATAAAAGTGTACATGATGAAGTATTTACAGCAGTACAGAAGTGTTTTTTTGTGATAAATGGTAAGTAAACGGCTGTTGTTTTTGTATTCTTCATTTCACATAAGATGCTCTTAAAGAAACCAGTATACGATGTGGTTTCACACAGTGTGCTGCTCTTCTGCCACATCCAACTGGTGCAAAGTAACAAATGCCAACTGACTGAAGGTCAGGGCTTGGTTTCCTTGTGGTTAATGGCAGAGAGTCTCTTAAAACATTATATTAGACGCTACTGGGATGAGCACTGTGAAGGCTGTTGATAGAACTGTTGTCAGGTGTAGACACGTGAAGAGTTGTTCTGATTGGTTTGGTGTGAGAGGAGAGGGCTAAGGAAGGTCATTGACCACAGCAGAAATTCAAGATGTGTTTTCAGGTTCATCCAAGATTTAAAAAACATTTGCTGAGCAAAAAGTAACAAGTAGAAATGTTTCTAGACTGAAATACATTTTTTCAGACTAATCAGCTTACTGATTTACAGATCTTTTTTTCCCAGTTTTTTACACACTTTTCCACATGCGTTTTCTTGCATTCTTTCTTTTTAAGATTTTTTTTGTCAATTTAAAAGCAGACTATATAAACTATAGGTTTAAAAAAAGTAAAATATTTTGTTTTGAAAATATAAAAATAAACCCTTCAAATTTTTCAAAATATTTCCTATATTTCTTTTGAGCAACACTATGCCCAGGATTTGATTTCAGTTTGAAAAAGTATTTGATGTAAAACTGCATTTTTCATTGACTGTACCACTCTCTGGTGTGCCACCCCAGTCAGGCCCCCCTGCATATGCTTGCTTGGTCTGTAAAATGAATAAACACCCCTGTTACACTGTATTTTGAAATTTGCACTATAAAGTTTTCAGCAATAGCAACAGGATTAACTGATGCTCCTGGAGAGTTTCAGTTCTGCTTAGTACACAACCAAAGTGTTTCCTTGGCCAGTTCTTGTTGCCAAGAACTCTTTTTCTGACAGCCAAGCAAAATGTGCTTAGCTCTATCGTCTTGCTCAATTAAACAGAGCAAATAGATGTGCTTTGGATAGCAAATCACATGACGCTATTGCAGTTTGGTGCTTCACTGAATCTCTTGTGCCCTTTCTAGTCCAGAATGGATGCTTTAAAATCTGACAACAGATAAACAAAAAGGCCCATTGCAACAGTTGCGGCATTTGAAGTGTAGCAATGAGTTACTGGGCAATTCCCACAAGGGCAAGATGCATGGGTGATATTGCACTGTCACCAGCAGGATGCTCAGACCATCCATCTTCTTGTAACAGACACTTGGAACTTGTCCACAATAGTCTTATGTTTTGCTTGTTAAATAATTGCAAATTCGTGTTCTTATTTAATAGTACTTTGATGGATTCTTGGCTTTTAAGATCATTAGAAATAGTTATGGTCACCAAGTATGACCTCCCTATAAAATGGGCCAAAAAAATAGCTTCACTAGTTACTCCTGTGCCAAGACTACAAATCCCAGTTTAAATGGAGCTTGTCATTGAGAGTTATTCTTAATTATTTCAAGTGACAAAGACCTATTGCTTCCCTGGGCAGCGGTTAATCATCCTTACTGTTAAGAATGGAAGTCTGGATACTGTTGCAATAGACAATTTTAAAATGACCAAGTGAGGTAAGAAAGTGCACTTAGACCTACTTCTGCAACCTGCTGTTTGCTGGTATGTTACTGCCCAGTTCTAGGATACGCAGGTCTGCACATCCAAACTTTCTGCTGAAGTTAGGAGGAGCCACAGGTGTCTGGACCTTGATCAGTAGGTCTCAGTACCAGAATGAATTTTTCTTAGAGGTCAGATAAAGAATCTCAGTTTTGTGCTAAGGACAAAGGGTGTTCCCTACTGAAATGTATCTATGGAAGCCTGCCTTTCTGTTCAAACTGTAGAGCTGCGAATATGTAAGTGTTGAGGCTGATATACAGCCTGATGCTCTTGAGTTTGGTGAGACAAGAGCATGGATTTGGTACAACCAGGGCTTTCAAGTGGGCACTGAACTTCACTCTCCCTTTGGTCACATTAAAATCCCCATCCACAACCGTTTTGTTTTCCTGCTCTAAAATTTCATGCTATTTATTAAACAGATTTTATTTTGGATCAAGTGGCTGTTGGTTGCCCACTTGATTTTTCTCATGTTTTTTTCACCAAAATCAACATCATGCTGAATCCAATAATTGCTGTGGAGCCAGTGCCTGTGTTACCAAAGCAGCGATTTTTATTATGAGATTGAACATGCTAAACAACACTTGCATCTAATTCTAAAGTGTATCAATAAACGGTGTCCTTTGTGCTCATTATCTTCACCACAGTACCTGCTTATTTTACAGTTGGATACGCTTACTTGAATATTTATGCAAACTAACAAATCTGTAATGAAATCATTGGTAAGTTATTAAATCATGCTGGTTTTCCTTCAAGCGTTGCAAATTACCAAAAATTAAATCATTTAAATATAGTATTATCGGTCCAGGTATCTGCTCCGGCTTTTTCTGGAAAGAGTAGGTGTGCTTTGGAACAAATAACACATCTTCTGAGAGCAGTGGTTTTCAGTTGTAACCAGGAGGTACTTCCTTAAGTGAAATTAATTTAGTTGACTGAAACCCACCTTTATGAAATGGAAATGTTGAAATGTAAGGCGAGGGGAGTTTAAAATCCCAGTATATTCTTTCTCAGGTAGTCTGATATTTTGCCAGTATTCTCCATGTAGTAGAGTAAGTCCCAGCGGTGGGGAAATGGGCCAAACACAGTTTATGGAGTTGTTCTGCTGATTACCTTTTCATAGTAAAAATACAGGAGCTTGTTAGAATACCAGCCTTAAGCTCCAGTAAGCTGCCAGCATTGGCCTGAATTTGGGCACATGGATTGCTGAATAGCAGCTTGTTGTGAAAAATCAAATAATCTTCACATAAACCCATGCAAATCTCATAAGCCAGCTCCATTAGAATGTGTTCTGTACTCTGTGTACTAGTACGTGGGAATTTGTAGTAGTATGCTTTATTATCTTTGTTTTGTTATGCTGATACTAAGAAGAATCTACATTTTCTCCATAAAGAATGTTCCTTCTCTCCCTGGAATTGATGCATTGCAATTTCTGTTATGCAGTATTACACAGATGTGGTTGTGACTTCTCCTAGGGCAACAAGTAGTTTCTTTCTATATGTTGTTAAATGAAACTTTCTGAATTGTCACCTTTTTATGAATACCAAGAATGTTTTGTTGAAAATGGGCATGTAAAATGAGGGATGTAGGGTGGTGGAACCCTGTTAGTGCTTTAGCTAGGATGGGTCACACACAGCATTGGACTGGTCTGCCATTTAATCCTGATAAGAAGCCTGTACTCAGTTTATCTTTATCTTGTGTATTTAAATAAATTTTCATCAATATGCTCTGCTTCTGTGTCCTTGAGATTTTGGCTCAGCATGATTCTGCTGAGCTGATGATAACTCAGATTGTGTACTGGATAGATCCGGGCTTGGTGATAGCAGCCATTGAGCTGGGTCAGAACAATACATTCACTATTTTGCAAGTGAAAATGCTTGAAATCTTTCCAGGTGGTGGGAAGAAGGCTTGGAGGCAGAAATTTCACTGTTGCTGCATTTACATTTGCAGCTGCCACTTTTCTCACCCTCCAGCATGCGTTCACTGTCATTCCTGTGGTGGTGTTCCTGTGTTGTTGTTGCATGCTTTGTGTTGGGGTAGGTGCATCAGAATTCCAGCTAGTCTATTCAAAGAAAATCCAAACTCTTACCATAGATCCATAACAAGATTTGTTTCAGAGTCACAAGTCTGTAGAAAAAGTGGTGAACTGTGCTTATATGCTGATAATTTACCACTTGAATCTTCATTTGTATTGAAAGGTAATCCAGGATTTTTAAAGGCATAAATGAAAGCTGGACGTGCAGTTGCTGCTGGCTTGCCTTGTTGGGCATGCTTTTTCTGGGGCTTGCCAGAGGTATTCTGCAGCATCCACATGTGCGCTGAACAGCAGAAAACTGCAACTTCATCACTGACAGACAAGAGTTAAAACATCTGAGTTAGTGGGGGAGAATGATAAAAGAAATAGTGTGAGAAAGAGGAGATTGAGAATAGCAGAGAACCTGAAAGAAAGAAGAAAAGAGCTGGGTGAGGGGGGAAAAAAAGCTCTTTATACCATTTCCTTTCATAAAGCAGCAGCTTGGGGCCCTCCAGCCACTGATTCTCTCTCCACAGTAGTTACCACTTCTATTGCAAGGCACTTATTCACCGTGGGGTCTTCCTGCAAGTCCCACTTTCCAACAGAAAGATACGGTGGGGAATTATATGATGAAATGAGCTTACTTTTTTGCAAGTTGAAGTAAGTCGGAAATGGCTGGAGTGCCCAGGAGTGCCCTACAGGGAGGTGGAAGGGTTCACCTCAGGAGAGCATTGAGCCATCAGTGTGGGTAGTTTGAAAGAGCACTTCAGTGTACAGCAGAAGAAGTTGGCAGATTCATTCCTGTTTATTCTTGTCTTTTTACCCCTGCTTTGTCCCAGGGGAAGTATATTTTACATGTTATATCTGAGAGTCTGTTACCACAAAAGATTTAAAAAAAAAAAAAAAAAAAGTTTCCAGACAAGTGAAATGTAAAATTTAAGCCCCATGCTGTTACAGTTGTGCCCCCAACCAGAGCAGAATCACATCACTGTGTCTCTCTGCTCCAAGTCCTGTCCCCAAAGTGGTGTTAGCTGGGTTTGCCACTTTGGGTTGTCAGCAGAGAGCACTGGCTCCATTAGTCCCCATCTCAGCTGGCAGCTCATGCTCAGGAGATCCCAGCAAGAAGCAGAAAGTACTAATGAGGATGAAATTGAAATGATTTGGCAAAGGAATCATAAGGGCTCTCTGCAATATCCTCAGTTCTAGCCAGTGGTGCTGTGTAACAGGACAAGTACAAATGACAAAACCTGAAAGGGAGGAATTGCTGCTCAAAATAGCAGGAAAAAAAGGAAGGGAAAAAAACCCACACAAAATAAGAACAAGGATATTTTAGTAGTAGCAGTGAGAGCCATCGCAGATGAGATAGTCTCGTTCTTTAACATACAAAGCACAAACCTTTATTTAGGTTCCACATGGCTCTTCCCAGGGAGTTTGCCTGGGCAAGGGCTGAACAGAACCTCGCTTTCCTGAATACCAGGTAAACAGAAACAGCATTCAGGTCACACAGCAGGGAGCAATGCCTTCACTTGCCAAAGAGGAAGGTGCAGCACAAACAGAAATTGTAGCTAACGTTGCTGGAGCCTTGTAGTCTTACCAGGGTATCAATACATCCCTTGCCATTATGTTTTGTCATTAACTTCATATTGCAATGAAAAAGATCATGGAAAAATGTCTAATATTTGTATATTGTCCAATAATTAAATATTGCAAAGATGTGTCAGCTCATTACTAATGATAATTAGTTATTTTTATTTTCAGCTCAGATGTGTGTGTAATTAAATGTACCTGGGAAAGAATTGCCTCTTTTCTCTAAATAATTAACAGCTATTGTTGCTGGGCTGGGTGCTTACCTCAGACGGGGTCCTGTTGGGTTTGTCACAGCACTGCTAATTCCATAAGCTCCTGTGGGCAGGCCACCACTCAGCATCAGCTCTGAGCTGTAGGATCAGCTGGTGCCAAGGGGCTCATCTCTGCACGGGTGAGAAGAGTCCATCAGATGACAGGAGCTGTGGACCTGGCTCACTGAATGTTTGAAGAGAGAAGTAAATAATCACAAGTGGGCAGTAGCTGGAAAGCTCAGCTTGATCTTAGCGAGCCAAGGAGCTTGCACAAGCAGGCTGGCATGAACAATGAGAGAGGGGAGAAGTTCATGGGACAGAAGGAGACTTACATGGAGCAGAGCCTGCTCCAAACTTCCCGCACACTTCTGCACCAACTTCCCACCCGCTCTTTTATTTCAGAATAGGCTCAGAGGAGAATCATTTTGGATGAGCCTCAAGGTAGGACTTGTACAGCTGACATGATCAACAGTCTGCCCTTTCCTTTTCAGGCACTTTTAAGTATCTGAAGACTTCTGTCATGCTTTCAAACATCTGAAGGACAATTTAAGTCCTTTAGGTTTGTTCCAGTTTGGTGATGGGGATCTGGGAGTAAGGGACTAAATAAGCTTTAGTTTGGATAGGAAGATGAAAATGAAGGCAGATTGTGAAAATATTTGAAGAAGTTCCTGCATCTTGGGAAGCTTTCCTGTCTCTCCAGGCATCTTGGGTTTGGCTGTAACGGCTTTTCCAAACTATGATTAAATGAAAGGCAGGAGTCTAAGGGGACAGTTTTTGATATTGCTTATGTCAGGGTAAAAGACTGGAAGACGTATTAATAAGTCCACACTTTCCAAACACTTGTAAAATACTTTTATCTTTAAATCAGTTGCTGAAATAGCACCTTATGACTGTAAATACGCTTCATACTCAAAGAATGTATTTAGAACAGCACTTTTATGGTACAATCTGAGGATTGTCTCAAAACAGTTGTAATGTACGCTTCCTTGGCACTTATACATGTAGAAGGATGCCTTCCTTAGGACGTGGATGTTGGCTATTTCCCTGTGCCTGTCAGCTGAGCCAATGCAAGTGCATTTTTAATTGATCTTGGACTTGAACAAGCATCTCTTGAATCCAGCTGCTCTTCTGAGTTGTAGGTCAGTTTGAATGATACTTATCAACTGGTTTTGTTTTAACCAGATAAGGATGATTCCGACATAGAGATTCAAGAGGATGAAGGATCCGATAGTGAAGTGGAAGAGAGGCAGATCATGAAGCAGCGCACCACCACGGAAACATTACTGCAAGGTATCTTAACCTTTCCTTAGTTGCCTTTATTCAGAAGAATATGCTGGAATTATCTGAGTGACTTTAAATGTAAGAAGACCCTGTTATCGTTCAGGGACTTTGGCACTGCTCAGTTCTCATGAGCTGTAAGAGGACAGTGTCTTGTGGAAAAAACTTAGTCGTTTCAGGGGAGAAAATGAAGGATTATTTACTGAAAAATGTACTGTGTGAGAAAAATCCTTCCTTGGTATTGCCTTACAGATTCTTGAAGTAGCTTTATACAAAGCCTTAGAAAAGTACTACCATTCCTCACTGAAAAGTATTTCTTTCCGTTTAGCTGTTGACACTCATTCTAGTAGAGTTTTATTCAAAAGGAGACCTTTAGCAAGTCCATAAAGACACCTGCACTGACACAGTCATGGGTGCAACACACCTGAGTTATTTCTTTCAAGGAAGGACTTCTGGCTTCTGCTGCTGTTTACATGGAGTGGAACCACAGCCTCTGGCTGCTGATTCCACTAGAGTCTTGGTCAGAAACAACTCAGAGAAATTACTTTCTGAGCATCTGTGTTTCAAAAAATAGATGTTCTGCTTAATCTATAGTCAAGCAAAATGAAACCAGGAGATCGGATTAGTTCTCCTTAGCGTTGTTGTTAGTGATGAGTTATCCTGACTGTCAGCAAAAGCCTCTCTGGGATCTGGTTGAAGTGCCTGTGTGGGTAATTTCATGTGCCACTACTTCTGCTGGAACCTGTTGCTTAGATGAACTGCAAATCGGTGTTTTTTCTGAGTTGAATTCTGCTCTCCCCTCTCTGACTGAGAAGCTGAAGTTCTCAAGTAAATATAATTCAAGCGTTTTTATCCTCAGTTCCCCTGTGTTTCATAAAACTTGAAAATTCTTGGTAAGTGCTAGAAACACTAATATTCACTAAGGATTTTTACATTGCCATTTTTCAAGGAAAAGTTTGATCCCAGTTTTTAGAGCTTTGGAAGTGACTGTGTAACTGTTAGTGATGCGTCATCTCAGAGGGCAACTGTAACCTAGCAATATGGGTACTGGCTGCAGTCAGAGTCAGCTCTTAATACCAATTTTTGGAACAAAAAGCTTTATAATAAAAGTTGTAGATTTTGTTGCAAGTAGAATTTTTTCTAGGAAGAGCTTTGTTGTCATTAATTACAGTTACTGGAGACTCAGCACTAGCTTGTCAGACTTAAAGCAAGCAGTTCAAATCCCTGAGATGTTTTCTCTGCTATGCTGTTCAGTTTGCTTTCTATGCTTTTGTAAATCTCTTCGCAGTGTTTAGTAAATTGCTTCTGGGAGATAATTATCCTCTGATTTTTGCATACTCTGAGCATGGCAATTGCTGACTACACAGTCACTGTCCCAGTCTTTACTCTGGTTATATCTGTATAAGTTGGAAGCCTCCCTTAGCTCTCTGTCCCCTCTTTGCATCTCACCTGCTGTGAACTACTGAAGCAGCTCCAGGTATGTCAGATGCCTTTCCTAAAGGTCCTCCAGGAGGGGTAAGGTTGTATTCCCCCATTCTAACTCACAACACTTCAGTCCTACAGTGCTCCAGTGCAATCTCTGCTGGCAGAGATGGATACAAACATTGTTAGACTCTTAAGGGAAGGATTGCTGGCTAACTTTTCTGCTTTGCTGAAGTTACTTATCATCATCTTGGGAAAGCTGCCCAGTTGCTGTAGCTATGCTGTGAGATTAACAGCAGGATCTCTGTCCATACCACTGGCTTTGGTTCAAAATGTCTACACTTTTTGGTTTGGAAAACTCAACCTTGGGATATCTCTGCTGCTGATGTTAGAGTGAGTTTGCTCAGTCTTGCCCCCACTCTTATCCGTCAGAAGATAGGAACAAACGCTGGGACTGCATCAAGACACACCAGTCAGGCCAGAGCTTTCCTTTGGGAGCTCCAGCCTGACCCAGAGTGCACACTTACATGACCAGCAGTTCTAGACTTGAGCACAGCTCAGATCTGCACTTCTCCATCTGTATAAACAGGCCCCTTTGGCCCAGGTCCCTCAGCGACAGTGAGGTTATATGTTTGACTGTGTGACCCTCACCGACTGAAGAACTGGAGGTATGTCAAGACTTGAGTTTAATGTCAGGTGTGTCAGCTGCTTTAGAAAACTCAGGCCTGAACATTCACTGGCTATTTGTCAATAAGCACAGCAAGAATCTGTACATGTTCTTCATCACAGGTAGTTTGCACTTAAAATACGCTTAACTATTAAGGTAGCATAACAAGAACATTATTTGTATTATTTACTGTTTTTTTCCTTGATTCAACTGAAGGTATTTGAACCTTTTTGTCTTCTTATGTGGCAGTGCTTCTGAACCATGTTAGCTCTCAGACTAAGGATAAATGGTCTACTGTGGTTGGTTCCTGTAGTTGCTATGATTCGGTTTTACATCTCTAATTTCCAGGTCATTCGTATAGTAAGATAAGACTTCCTCCCTCTGTCTGTAATAAGTGGACAGGTGTTCCAGTGTGTTTTGCCATTATAGAGGCAAGATTCTAAGGGAGACATAATCTCTCTTATTAGGCCACTTGGTATAATTGAGAAAACCCAACACTTTCCACCTCACCCTCAAGAGTCCTTTCATCAGGTTGATCTAGATGCAGCAAAATTCAAACTAAATGCAGCTTTGAAAATGTTGCTCCTGGTTTTATTTTTTTTAGCCAATTAGAAGACTTGAAGGTATAGGATTTAGTCTCCCATGGAGCAGAAAAGAGTGTAAGCTGCGGGAGACATGACAGGCTGCTAGCTCCTGTGGTACAGAGAGAAAATTGAACCCTTATTTCAACTTTACAAAAAGGAATAGACAGGAGCAGGTAAAGGAGGGACCTGTAATGTGCTATGGAGCTTTGTCTCTTTTTGAGTTCAATGGCTGTGATTCAACGGTACAGCAAACCCAGTTTTAGGAAGCCAGGACATCTTCTGTACAAGGAGGGGAGCAGGCATGTGAGTGAAAATAAATGGCTAGGAAGATAGTTGCCAAACAGAGATGCTGGCAGTCTGGGTTTGTGAAACTACAACCTGTTTTGTTATCCCAAAACCACAAATGCAGGCAAGTCTCCTCCTTGATGGGACATTATAATAAACCCATATGTCACTAATCATTTGCTTTTGTAAGTAAGAGAATACATTGGTTTATCATCTGTAACTTTTAATTTGACAATTGTCAATGTGAATAAAAATTCATATCCACTTTTATTCTGTCTGGCAATAGATAAGTGAGGTTGTTACACAAATGAAAGAGAGGCATGGACTTCCCTGAGGTCAAACCATGAGTTAGTGATGGCATTTGGAGTAAGATTCTGTTTTGTCTGAGAACCAAAGAAAAAGAAATTCTTGCCATGTTGAAGGTCTTAACTGTCCACAGTGTAGAAAAACCTCTGGCCTGTAACAGGCCATAAACCAGCAGCTTGCAGCAGGGTGGTTGGTCATGTGCGGATGGGGTGAACACCAGGGTGAAGAATGCAAAGCCTTGTCCTGGGAATGTAGGAGCTGCCATGCCAGGTCAGATATGAGGTCTGTCTAGCCTGGCCTTCTGTCTCCAGCACTGGCTGAAAGAACTGCCTGGGGAAGAGTGTAGGAACTTCCCTCAGGTTCCCTCTCACTCTCAAACTGCTTCAACCCTCATCAGGATTTCCTGAGCTGGATGTGATTTTCACAAATGTAGTCTAACCCTCAGTAGATGTTTGGGGTTTTTTCTAAGAACCTTTGCAGTTTCCCCTTGAACTAAAGTGGATTTTTTTATCTACACTATCAAAAGGAGCAGATTTTGAAGCAATGTTGTGATTACATGTGCAGATCCATCTTTCCAGTCTCATTTGGACCAGAGTTCTGAAATGCATTTTGGCATCATGAGCAAGCTCAGGATCTCTCCTCTTCCCAGTGGTAGCACTGGCTGACTGGGTAGGCCATGGCAGACTGGCACACTCTGTGCTTGGAGCAGGGTAGGCAGTGGAAATGCTGCTGAATGAAGCAGAAATGATCCGTGCTTGCGGAACTGTGGAACTGTGCCTGCCTATAGTAAATCACCCTCTATTCCCCACTGCCAGGCTCTTTCAGCTCCTGTAAACCAATTATCCAAATATTTTAGCTCATACATTTCCTTTTATAATGTTGGTGTTAAGGGGCGGTTTTGTCCTGTTCAGACCACAGAGACCATTTTATGACCAGGACAGTAACGACTTCAGCCCCATTTGGTCTTTATTGTAAGAAGACAGCTTTGTAAAACTCCAAACGTTTTTCAGCAAACAATCAGTCTGAAGTCAAACAGTGGGAGAACAGCTCTCTTGGAGCCTCTTACCTTCACAGAACGGACCCAGAGGATCAATATGGTAACGATGTGCTGGCAGCCAGGTAGCAAGTGTACTTGCTACTGAATGGATAAAATATTTGCCTGTGAAAACCTGCACTAACATATCAAGAAGAAATGTATCTCTGGATGCAGCAGATGAGAATAAAGGGGCCTTACTAAGAAAGCAAGGTGTACCTTATTGAGGGAAGTGGAACCAAGTATGCAACAGTCAAACCAGAGAGGAATCCAGGGGCAGACAGGGAGCCTGGTCCCGTGTCTCAGTGGCCACAGGCCAGGTTGTCAGCCCCAGCTGTTCCTGCACTGTGGCCAGGCCCACGGGGATCCCCAGCCCTGTACAGATGCACCTCACAGAGGCAGCGCGCGCCAAGCAGCCCATACCCAAAGCGTGTGATGGTGCCCTTGTGGCACACACATGGTGTTTTGAGATGATAATGTTTAGCCTCCTTGTCTTGGTTTTCTTCTTAAACTTGAGCTTGTGATTATTAAGTAGGAGCTGGACAGCAGACATTGGGAAGGGGCCAAAGGTACCCTGCATGCTAGGGGGAAGGCTGCGGAGGCTGAATTAGCCCTTGTTTTTTTCAGTCCTGTAGGGAGAATGGGAGCTTTGACAAAGTAGCAAGAAATCTTCTCAGGTGAGCCTACACAGCCCTGTTTCTAAATCCCTCCATACAGCATGCAAGATGAAAAGTCCTGCTCTCAGTGGAAATGGTCAGACTCTACTTGTGGAAATTCTCTCTCCAGCTTGGGACCATGTTCTGATTTCTGCTACTGAATTTCTAGAATGTTTTTCTTCCCTCTAACCTCCCCAGGTGTGTAGAAACCACAGGTGTGCCATCAAAATGCAGGGGGGTGGGGGCATTCAATTAGGAATATGCAACAGCTGCCTGCTCCTTGTTGGATATTTTGTTCACATCGAGTTCCCATGGCTGTCACCTGCCTAATTTTTAAAAACACATGTTAAATGACTAGTCTATTCCCTTCTCTCTGGTTCCTAAAGGAAATTACATCTCTGAGTCTAAGACCAAGAAACATATGCAAGTGTATTTATCTTTACAAGATAATAACAGGTCTGAAGGTTTTCTCAAAATGTTGGCTTCTTCTCCGTTGTGGAAATGAGTCTTGATAAGAAAAACATCCTGAAGCCCACCGCAGCTGTCTGGGCATCATTCAAATACTGTGTGAGCCCATCCCCGATCTCTCAGCTTCATCCACAGGGGCAGCTGCCTCTTACTGGTGTGCAGCTTAGCTCAGGATGTGGTCTCCCTCTTTACTTTCCCTAGTCATTCCCCCCATCAGTCTGTTCAGAAACCCTTAAGAAACAGTGACCAGTGTCTCCCCACTACAGCAGGCAGAGTATGGTGGAGTTTGTGCTGTTGAGAAACATAAGAAAATGTTGTAGTCCAAGTCATGCCAGACTTGATAACCCAAGTGCCATTAGGGAGGACCTGCTGCACGTGCAGACTTTAGCTGCAGACTCAAGAACCTGTCCAGCATGGCAAGGCCTGAGTCCCCAAATTACCAGGAATCTGCAGTTTACATGCTCCGCAGGGCTTGCAGGTACTCTGCATCTCATGCTTTCAGAAGCCAGAACAGATTCTGATGTCTGCACAGAAGGGAGAGCCATAGACCTGATGTACTGTCAGGTGGGCAGAGGTGAGTCACATCTGAGCGGCAGCCGTGAGACAGGCTCTGCTGGGCACTGCACTCTTCTCACCTTTCCTTTCCGTGTGGGATTTGTGATCATTGTTTTAACCTCAGCTCCTTTGAAAATCCCCACCTGATTTCTCGGCAGTTAACAAGAAGTACAGGGCAACAGAAACAAAAATCTCTTCTAACCTGGCCAGGCTGGTCTCTTCCTGATGGTTCTCCATGGGCCCTGGTGTTTGCAGGTATCTTGTTGCATGTGTGCCTTGATTCAGTCTGTGAAAATAAGGAGATGAGTGGGTCTGGATTTTACACATACCGTGCTGGTGGCAAAGGGAGAAATCTGAGGTCTGAAGAGTGGGTCTGGCGGGAAGGTGTTTGGCTATGCCTTAGCAGGGTTCAAGTTCTCTAGCTGTTTGATAATGTATGAAGTCAAAGGGAAAAAATTCACAAATGCACCTGCTCTCAGAGCTCCTCAGAGGACTTCACCAGACTGGTGTTGCTCTCCATGAACTTTCTTCCCTTGTGAACTTCACCAGGTGCAATTTTACTCTGATTGGGACTTCATACACATGGCGTACAATGGGTCCTTGTGTCTGTGCTCCTGGAGTGAGTCTACTTTTCCAGTAAAGCAAATCAAGTCCTAACTGTAAACCTTATTAAAGCATTTTGGAGAGTCAGGTTAGTCTCTTCTTCCTTGACTCTTCAGGTCAAGCAGGAGAGAAAAAACAGTCAACACTGAGCCACTGGGTCTGACTGTCAGTACTCAGAGGAAACGAGCCTGGGGAGGGAGAAAGCTGATACAGATGCTGTTCTCAATTTCATGCCCTTCTGTGTGGATCTCTGCAGATTCCCATCCCCCAGATAAGACTGCAAAGTCTTTAGTTTCCTGATACAGCAGCTGCTGGACATTACTACCAGGTTCATGTAGCTGGGGAAGGGAGGCAGTCAAGTGTGTTTGGAAGCACTGAAAAGGGGCTGTGGTTAGAATTCACAGAAATGAATTTGTCTTAGCTTGAAATAGAGCTTCCTCCCACCATCTCAGCATCCTCTCCCAACTGAGCTGTCTTTGGCTGTATGTTTTGTGTCAGCATAGTTAAGTGCTCCCTGGGAGGGAAGTGTTTCTGTATGCTTTCAGCCTGTATTGTGGTCATTGCGATGCTGGACCTAGCGGAGGAGAAGAGGTGGTAGGTCTGAAATGGTGGGAGACAGTTCACTCACTTCCAAGCAAATTTCCTTTTCATGGAGGTGTAAGAGAAAAGTATGCTCATCTTGGGCAGCAGCTGTGGTGTGCTTAATTAATCACCTTACTTTGGCAATGCCTAGAAAATGCTGCTGAGATCAGGGGCTTGTGCTAAGGGGTACGTTTGCACTTAAGAATGCAGTGCCTAAAGGGAACACAGATCAGAAAGATCAGGCAAAAATTTATCCCAGTTCTCTGTGTGTGGAGGTGGTGCGGAGGGGAGGGAGGTGTCTTAATGCAAATTCACAGTGCACTCAGATAAGTGCTGGAGACTGAATGCAGATCTCCAAAGTGGGAGCAAAATGTTTCAGCTGCAAATCTGCCTTCCCCTCATGGTAGGTTGTCCTAACCTCTCAGGTTAAATGTTGCTTCATGCTGTCAGGCACAGCGTTAACATATACCCTCTGCTGGGTAAGAAGATGTAAATCATTCTAGTCCTGTGGATCCATTGTGGGCAGCTGCACGGGTTAGTACAATGGCAAGCATCACACCCAGAGGAAAAATGGCAAATGCTCACAGGCTTAAAATCGTGGATGCACATTCACTTCTGATCTTTGATGGCTCACTGGCTATAGACCATGGTGATGCACAGAGATTAGATTTGAATCCAAAGGTGCAGTGAATTACAGCCTGTTCATTATTAACATTTTCCCTAATTATCACTTTGTACAGCCTGTCCCGGATGAATTCACATTATCTGTAAGTAAACATAACAGACTCTCACCTGCTTGGAAGCTGTGTGAGCTTCTGTGGCCAGAGTGGTGCAGCACTAGCACTGCAGCAAGCTGAGCCCAGCTCAACTGAACCCAGGAAATTTCAAGTGACAAACACCCCCGTACCTGCCCGCTTGCCCTGTCCTGTGCAGATGACTCCTCTGTTTCCTGCCTCTGCCCCAGTACACGCAAAAAGGCACCACAGCCACCTGCCACTCCTCGCTCCCACACACGGAAACTTGGGGGGTTACAATCTGAAAGTTAAAATAACCCTCCCGCCTTTGTCATGGAACCTCTCCTACCAACGTGGAAAATCTGTTTTCTCTCCTGTTTAATCCACAGCACAGTGCACAACCTGGAGCTCTGGCCCCTCTGCGTCCTGGGGTGTCTCCTGTGAGTGTCCCAGGGCAGTGCTACGGGACCTAACGCTGCTGATCCCGCAGTCACTAGTTCAAAGAGGTGCTCCTGGCTTAAACAATGTAGGGCTCAAAGTCTGGGCAGTACCTGATTCTCATCCTTCTCCAAATGTAAGCAGTTAGATGCCTGTAAGATCCTTGCTGTTTCCACTGATGGAAGAGTGGCATCCTGCAGACCCTCTGTTAGCATTCTCTAAGCTCTTCCCTTGGCATTTTTGAAATGTCCTATTTCATCAGCTCCCCTTATGTGATATCTTGATTCTTTTTTATATTCATGATTTCTCTCAGCTTTGTCTTATCAGTAGATTTTAGGAATTCCCTGCTGCTTTCTCCTTTGAGGTAGTAATTCTCTACCTAACACTTTATGCTGAGCCATTTTATGGAGCAAAATTGCAATTAAACTCTTGGAGCCATCTGTAAGCTGGGCAAAAATCTGCTTCCATGGCCATCTAATGATGTCAGTTGTAATCGTCTCCAAATTCACAAATTTACATAGTTTAAGCTGGTGTGTATTAGAGCAAGTGTCTCTAAAGCTCCTCTGTCCAGGAATCTTATAATTCCATCTCCACTGCCTGTGTTATCATCAACAAGACAGATAAAGGACACCACTTTTTACTTAAAGATATAAGATCCTTTAAATTATCTGCCTTAACACAGGGGGGTTTTTGCTGACTTCTGCCAGCTTTTTGCTACAACTAACCTGAATCAGTCTGCAAAGGGTCTGAAAAGGACCTGTCATCATTTGTACTTTGGGAGGTACAAAAAGAGGTTTGACAGGATATTTTTTATAGTGGCTTGGTTTTCATGCTAAAAAAAAATAAAATAGATTTTGTCTAGAATGGAAAAATCCATATTTGGCATAGAGAATACTAGTGATAACAGGAGATAAACAGATGGTGAAATGTGATGGCCACAATGGGACTGTTAAATAGTCATCCAGTTGGCACTGAGTGACTTCTGGTGGCTGCAGAAAGCAGGGTTGAGTCACCCAGTCAGCCCACAAGCAGAATTTCCCCAGTCACAACCCTTTCCAACACCTTCCGGGCTTCCTTCCTAGCAAAGGAGGCCATGCGAGCATCTTCTCCATTTCATATGGCCTCTGCAGAGTGTCCTGGGTTGCAGTGTATTCTATTACCATCCTCATGAGCTGTTGAAATCAGGTGGAGCAGTGTTTCCTAGCCTCCTCCCCCCTCCAGACTGTCTTTCTGCTAATGGCCCATCAATGCCGTGCAGCATGACTCCTTATCCCATTGTGAGATGCTCCACCCAGAGGGAGAAAACCAGCATTCCATCCTGGATATAACCGGAGATTCTGAATACCAGAGGCGCTCTCCTTTCCACTGGATTTCCGATTTAGCCACCACTGGACTTTTCTGAGGAAGAGCAGATTTTTTTTTTCTACAGGATCACCGCTTCGGGGGGACTGCAGCCACCTTCTACCAGACTGCTACCGCCGCCCTGATTAACAGGGTGTCGGATTGTATCCTGACTCTGTTAGTTTAACGCAGTGTTATCTGCCTTTATAATTATTTTTTTCATTATTAAATTGTTATTCTGACTTGGTGTCTCCCACTAGTTTGTTTTCAAATTAGCACATATTTTGGCGCCCAACGTGGGGCTGGCTGTTGAGAAAAGTAAGAATTACCATTTTGTATTGTAAAAGCCACCTACTCGCTATGATGTTCAGCATGCTTACATGGGTCTTGTATCTAGCTCTCTATATTTTTCCGCACATGGGGAACTATCTGCCGATTTTAATGCTCCTGTGTAGACCAGGGTATGGTATAAAATTTGCTTTATTAGTCTATTATGCCTACTGCATGATAACCTCCAAGACAGTGAACATAATTCAGAATATATACTCAACTTTGTCTGCATGTCCTACTTTAGGCTGCTACATCTGGGGCCTCAACAATCATACCCATACCCTGGGGGGAGGATTAAAAGAGTGGGTTTTTTCCAGCTTTTCAGGCCGGATACAGCAGTTTTTGGAAATATTGAGTTCTCTGTGGATGTTAAGGATGGCATAATCTTCTTGTCAGTTCTTTTTTCTTTTTTCTCTATGACCTGCACTGTGTACACCATGCTTAGGATCAGAGCTATGGCACAGCATCCTCAGGATGAGAGGGAAAAAAAGAGCAGAGCAACAAGCACCATGTCTACACAGACCATCACAGAGAAGCTAACCGTGAAGGTTCGACACGCGGATGTGCACGTACCCAAGAGTCGGGCGAATGAAGAGCATCACAACAACGAGGAGATGGACCGAGCTGCCAAGGTGAAGGTATCCCAGGTGGATCTGGACTGGCAGCACAAGGGAGAATTATTCCTAGCTCTTTGGGCCCATGATGCCTCTGGTCATCAGGGGAGAGATGCAACCTACCGATGGGCCCGTGACGGAGGGGTAGACCTTACCATGGACAGCATCTCACAGGTCATCCACAGTTGTGAGACCTGTGCTGTAATCAAACAGGCCAAGTGGGTGAAGCCTCTGTTGTACGGTGGACGACGGTCAAAGTACAGGTATGGGGAAGCCTGTCAAGTTGACTACATCACCCTTCCCCAAACCCGCCAAGGCAAGCACTACATGTTGACCATGGTGGAAGTAACCACTGGATGGCTGGAGACCTACCCTGTGCCTCATGCTACTGCCCGGAACACCATCCTGGGCCTGGAAGAGGAGTGAACTTCCTACAACCCTGAGATCTCCACCTCCCTCTTCAGACTTACACATCCAACTCTGAACAAGAAGTTCTTGAGTGTTGGAGAACGACTTCTGCAGGGAGCTGTGGCCGACCAGCTCCTGCAGGGAGCTATGGCCTTGCTCTCTGCAAGCCGCTCTCCAACACTTGAGGTTTGCCTTGGCACTGCCTAGGATTCCTGTGAGATCTCAGTCCTCCCTACTGGAATATCAGCAAGGATCTGAGCATAGTGAGCACTCTGAAGACTGAAGGCTTACCATGTGGAAAAGACAAGCTTTGTTCTCTGTGTACTGAAGCAGAGGAAGGAATATGCCAATTCACAGAATTGTTTAGGTTGGAAGGGACCTCTCAGGATCATTTAGTCCAACCCCTCTGCTCAAACAGCAAGTTTGAGCAGGTTGTCCAGGACCACATCCAGTTGGGGTTTGACTGTCTCCATGGATGGAGACTCCACAACTTCTCTTGGCAACCTTGTTCAACTGTTTGACCACCCTGACAGTAAAAAACCCCATGGTTTTGTGTTCAGATAGAATTTCCTATTTCTTAATGTGTCCATTGCCTCTTGTCCTGTCTGAATTGTCATAGTGGCATAAGGTAGCTCTGGAGATACCGTCCTGACTAGAATTACTGTCAGCCTTACCCCCTTTTACCTTCTCCTGAGTGCTGAGGCTTAACAAGTGGGGTAACTTTACATGCATTGGGAACTCATCCTCTCACTGCTGTTTGACTAATCTTCTAAAATGTAAACCCTGAACTTTATCTTTCCTTCTCCCTCAGTGTTAACAGTGAGCCAGGTTTTTCAGTGCTTCTCTTTACTCTTGCAGGAAGAGCTGGCACACGGATTGTGGGAACAATGCAAGGTGGAGACACAGAGGAAGATGTAAGTAACCATCCCATGTGCCTGTGGAGCTTCTCTGACAGTGCTTTAGAATGACAGCCCTCTCCTCAGCTGGAGAAACACCTTTTTATCTGCTGAAACCTCATGCCCTAGGCCTGCTTTTCTCCTCCTTTCCTCCAGCTGACTGCTCTCTCATCTGCATAGACACAGTATTTTCCTATTTTTCTTTTGCCCTTGGAGCCTCTGCGCACTGCCCTGTGCTTTAGCCTGCAGTGCATAACTAGTGGCACAGGGGCTGCAGGAATGCTGTTTTGTTAAGTTGTTGGGTCAGATTGCTGGGAAGAGGGGATCGGTGCAGTGTAGCAGGGGTTAGATACATGGATCTATATCTCCTGTGTTGCTCTAAAAACACACTCCTTGGAGCCCTCAGTGGTCTGTCCTAACAGGATCAGTCCTTCAGTCCTCCAGATGACAGGGATGAGAGCAGACCTGTGAGCTGTGCCGTGGGCATCCCTGTGTTGTAGATAAAGCTGTCCCATGGCTACTGGCTTTGCATCTGGTTATGGTTGACCTGGTGAGCAGACAGTGGGTAAAAAGGTACACACAGGCACTTATTCTGACTGTAGTGCTCAGCTTTTGGCATATGTGGGCAATCTTTCTATGCCTCTGGGCACTTGTAAGTGGCTACATCTGCACTAAGCAGCTGAAGCCACCTGCTGTGATATGGTTTGCATCCATACAGTAAGCTCTCCCCACCATCCCCAAAAGGTGCTGGCATCCAAGCTGCCAGCCAAAAGCAGTGGCCGTGTCCAGTTCCCCTGGTGATGCTGGAATAGTTTTGGAGGGTGCTGGTTGGCACAAGCCAAAACTGGGCTAGGAAATAGTATAAACACTTAAAAACTACAGTGACTGTGAACTTGTGTTTGAACCTGTGCTGTCTGTTAACCTCCTAGTGTAGATGCAGCCTTTCTGTCTCGCTGTGCAGCAGACACCCCACGGTGCTGCCTGTCTATTTGAGGAGGACATGCTAGTTCAGACGTCTTCTCTGAAGTCCCGTGCTGCTGGGGGATGGTCCATCTCTCAGTACTGACCTGCCTTTTGCTGCCTTTGTGGCATAGAAATCAAGCCTCTGTGAAACAGAATTTGCTTTTCAGAAATCTCTTCACAAAGGCCCATTACAGACACCGGACCCTGGGGAGCAGCAGTGCTGACCTGCATCAGGAAGCAGAAGTTCATGGAGCTGGCATGGCTCCAGGGTCCCCAGGAGGAGGTTTAAAACGGGAGGGAAGCAGATGGGGGAATCCACCTCTACAGGACATAAGAACAGTAGGAAACTCGCCATGTTCACCACCACATACAAAAGCCATTTGCCATGGCTGGCTGACACCTCTGGGGCAGCCATGCAAAGCTCTGGGCAGACTGTTTCTCCTGCAGGCAGGGCCCGAAGAGTGAAGGTACCACTGCTATTAGGCGTTTGTTGCAGAGACCTGGAGGCACTATAATGATAAGTCTCTTGCTGGAGAGGGATGAGCTGCCCTTCTTTCTGCCCATCCTCACCTTTTCTCTTGAAAAGAGCTTACAGACCACATTCTGCTGTTTGCTTCAGCCAGACTTGATGTGGTTGAGACTGTTGCCTTCTGGGGAATGATATTAAGAAACATTTCTGGGTAGGGTCAGGAGTGCCAGTGCTGTAGGTGAAGATGGTGTGACCTTAGTCACAGTGCTGCCTGATCATCCTTTACCACGTTCTTGCCAGCTTTGGATAGTCGTTCTCTGAAATTTCTCCTTTCTTTGGACTTTCCTGTTCACAGCTTTCTCCCACATCTCCCTGTTGGCACAGCCCCAGCACATGTAGGTGTGGAAAGCCAAGGTGTTTGGCCTCTTACTGTCCTTAGCTGCAGCCACCTTGGTTGTCCCATGGCTCTGCCCTTTAAATACTGCATCTCAGCAGGCACCAGGGCTGAGAGACTTGCTTAGGGACCTTTGCAAGCGTCAGTGTGTCAGAGATCAGGGAAGGAAACTAGTGAGGCTGATTTGAACCCCTGAAAGAATTAATTGGGTTATGAAGTTGAGGAGAGAGAAGGCTTTAGCAGCTGTATGTCCAGCCTCCATCACTTGCTGGTGTGGCACATGCCCAAGCTGTACTTGGCTTTGCTGCCTTCTCCCCTGCTCCCATTCTGGTTACTTTCTGTTTTCTTTTATATCCTTGTACTTTTTTTTTTCCTTCTTTCTGCTGCTCTGCCTCTCCTGTTCTTTACACTGTGGTTCTCCAAGGGGAGATCTGCCCCAGCACGGCCAGGTGTACACAAGATCATCACCATGGCACAGGTGAGTTTCTCTCATGCAGTTAGTTTTCTTCCACTATGCCTTGATTCTTTGGTCTTGCAATAGGTATCCCTTTAAAGTTAAACACTCTACAAGGTTTTTAATACTACAGATTCAGCAGAAGTCAGGGGGTTTGTTTTTGTCAGCCCCATGAAATGGGGAAGGAGGTTTGCAGTCAATTGAGTGGAGCAGCCACTGTCTAGCAACATGGGGAGCTGCTGGTGAAAGGCATGTGGGCTGTTATCTCCCAGAGGCAGCTGAGCTCTGGCTTTTTGTTGTTTTGGAAGGCCAGCAGCACAGCAGCCTGAGCTGGAACAAAACCTCTTGTAGAATCTGCTGCAGCTCCCCAAATCTGGATCCATACCAGTCCAGACAAGCAGCCTTCCCCATAGCCCCCAGGTGTGTGATTGCACACAGTCAGGGGAGGGAGGGAGGGACTCGGCATCAGCCAGCAGTGCCATCTTTTGAGGTGGCAAAGGTGCCTTGCCATCTGAGAACTCAACTGGTCATTAATTCTGTTTGCTTTCCTGCAGGAGGACTCAGGGGATAGTGAGATTGACTTGGATGAAGATGAAGATGAGGAGGAGGATGATATAGAAGACAACAGCATGGAAATCTCCCCAAGCAAATCTGGTCACCGAGCAAGAAAGCCAGAGCCACTAGAGGAAAGTGATAATGACTTCTGACCCTTTAGAAGCAGGACCAGGAGGCATCTGGAAATATAAACTTTGGGGAGCATGTAGGCCAGGAGCTAATGTCCTGTCGTTTGAAAAGCGCTTGTCAGCATGAATGCGGGAGTTGGTAAATAATGTTCATTAAACTTGAAAATTAAACTTGGAGTGCCACTCTTGTGACTCTCAAAGCACGAGCAGTTTATCCGTAATGAGTATCACAGTAATGTGGAGTGCAGTTATTTCCATAATTGCATTAGAACTGGCTCTCGTGCGCTGCAGTGCCGGAAGTTGCACTCCAGTGAGCATCGTGTGCTTGATTTCCCTGCATTTTATTATGTCCAAACAGATTTTTTTGGCTTAATACAACTGGATGAAAAGCTGCTCTGGGAACACAAATTGATTTTAAATCTGGCTTAAATCTATTTATCCCAAACATTTCCTTTACTTAATCAAGGGCTTGCGTCTGCAGAGAGCAGCACCAGTTGCGCTAAGGGAGCCGGAAGCTAGTGAAGGGAGTCCTCAAATACCACCTTCAGTGCAGCATCTCTTAGTATTTCAGCTGTGTCGGGGGGAATTGTTCTCAGACTTCAGTGGGCTGTGCTTGAGTGTTCCGAAGGCAACCGTGCAAGACTGCACTGTAACTAAGTCCATGCAAAATTAGCCCTTTAATTATACTGGCAATTCTGGTGCAGACTGAGGTTTAAGCACTAAAATGGGCCCAAAGTTGGGCTTTTGTTCAGCAAGTTATACTGATGCCATCAGTGAAATTGTATTCAGGTGAATGCAAAAGCTGGCGTTTGTCTGGTGTGCTGCCTCTTTTCTTTTAGCTCTGCTTCAGCATCGCAATTTGTCTTCACGGGAGCAGAAATCAGTGCTTGATTAGGAGAGTTTGTTTTGGTGTGTATTCATCAGGGCAGACAAGAGCTCAGGCTGTTTTCCTGCCCTTCCCTTTTTTTTACATCAGCAAAGTACTTTGCTTTCCCCCCCATCTAAAGTCTAGTCAGGTCCAACCCCTCCATTATTGTGCTGAAGGAAGGAATACATGTGAGTTAGTTGAAAAACCAAGAGCTTTTTCATCTCTCTGTGTCTCTGGCCTCAAGGGTGGAACCTTCACACCTAGGGCAGTTGCTCATCAGCACAGCTCAGAGCTTGACATGTCACATCAAGGGGGGACAAAAGTTTACAGGTAAATACAGCGCAGTTTTTGTGTAGTAATGGGACATATGTGTGTGCAGTGATGTGCTGAAATTTTCACAATCGTACAGGCTTGAGCTCAGCTGGCTGTTAGGACACCTCTTTGCACCCTGCAAAGTTAATTGGGATTTTGTACCTCACTTCAAAGAAAGCAAGCACGGAAGATGGCCTTTTTGGGGCTAGACACCACCTGCAGAGCCATCAGGGGGTGGTCCTGTGGCAACCAGTGAGAAAGTGCATGTGCTTGCCACATCCCTTTCCCAGGGGATGAGGATGTCCTGATTTTAGGACCTGTTCTGAAAACATTTTTACGTGTTACACAGGGAATCTCTTCCAGTCCTGAGATACATCTGACCCATGAGAGATACTTCCCACAAGATTGGGCCCAGTCTCCAAGTCTGGGCTGCAGTTTCAGAGTTAAAATTTTCTATGTTATTTCCTATATTGTAGGCCAAAATGGAGAGCCGACTTAATCCCTGGTGTGCGCAGAACCAGAGCCTCTTCAGGCAGCACTGCCACCCAGCCTTTCAGCACCAGCAGCCCAGTTTAAGGCAGCTGTGGTGTGCACTGCAGCTTCTGGGACTGGGCAGTGCTGTTTGAAGTCACCCCCGGCACCAGTGGAAATGAACCCTGCAAGCACTTGAGCTTTCAGCCCAGGAGTGTTTGTGTGTGGCTAGGTATGTGCACATGTGGACGGATCAATTAGCTCTATTTCAAGTTGTTGTTAACCCCATTTTCTGGAGCTCCATGGCATGGGAGGTAGCTCAGGGCTGTTGATTGCTTTCCATTGGTGTTTCAGGTAATGTTTCAGCTCAGGGTTAGGCTCAGGCTTTGGGCAGAGCTGGACCTGAGCCTCAACCTGCCCTGAAATAACAGTGAGAGAGGTAGGAGTTAAATCCCTCAGCACCGCTGTATCCCGTTGGAGAGCCAAGCCCCTGACACCTCATGGAAAAGCCATAAGCCCTCTTGTCACTCCAGTGCAGGGGGCTGGGTGCACACTGGAGCACAGCGTACCCCAGAGGTAATGTAACACGAGAGGAAGGCAGCACGAGGCATCTGCTCATCTAGGAACTGATTTATCTCCCAGTATGTACATATCACACAGCTCAGCCCAGCGTTGCTCCGGGAGCAGCCACAGAGGGCCCTGGAGCCGTCGCTCCCTGCCCGCAGTGCAGCAGCAGCAGCGTGTCTCAGTGTGGGCTGGAGGGGGCGTGGGGGGGGGTTGCCTAGTTTGGCTACTGGTCCATCTGCAAACCTGGCCCTTTCTGGAGTGTCACTGGGTCTCTGCACACACACAAAGGTGTCACCTGGCACCTCTGCTTTCAGCAGCCACCCGCCCAAAAGGTGACCTGCTAGGGACAGACCCTGCCTGCGGCTGGGCTGTCGGGAAGACACATCCTGAAGTTGCAAAACTTGTCACCGATGACAACAGCAGGAGACCCCAGAAGTCCAGCCTGAACTCAAGAGGCAGAACTTCATGAAAGGCAGTCCTGGTGTAGCACCAAGACTTGTGTGCTGGAGACAGCCCATCCCTGTACAGTTCTGCTCCCCTTACATTCACCCTCCAATGCCTCCTCCCATTACTCCAAGGGCTCTTTTATTTCCCTAGGGCATTCCAGACGGTTCCACTCCTATGCCTTGGGATATCTGTGATGGAGAACGGCACTACTGAACCCTTTAGGCATGCTGGGCCTGCACCAGCCTGTTACTGAGGGCACAGCAAACAGCACAGGTTGCACTCGCTGCCTAGGACCCTGCTCTGAAGTGCCCTGTCCAAAGCACCACACTTATCTGAGGAAGAAAACTGCAAACTTCTCGCCTCTCCCCGGGATTTCAAGGGGAGCCTGCAGGACCGGGCTGTATTTAGCCAGGCGAGGAGGGGCTGCTGTCAATCCTGCCCATGTTTCAGCTGGTTCCTCCTGAGATCCCTGCCAGAAGCAGACAGCGAAGAGCTGGTGCTGGGAGCAGAGCCCTGCAGCCCCGGCTGGGATGCTGCAGCGTTTCCCACAGCGACGCAGGCTGGGAGCAGAGCAGAGCTCCGGGGCCGTCAGGCTGCACCCAGGCAGGGGCAGGGTCTGGGCACGGCGCCGTAACCCCATGAAGATCACAGGAGGGGTTGCTGCCATTGGCGGTGGCAGGAAAATCACCCATGAAAACAAGGGTTCTGCCCCCTCCTCCCTCCTTTTGGCACTTGCCCCATTCCTTGACGTTCCCCCTGGGTCTCGTTGAACAGGGATGTGGGTGCACATCCCTCAGCTTTCAGCACTAGGAAGTCCTGACCCTCCTGCACTGCTGATCTGGAGGCCCTGGGTCCTCCTGGGCTGTGCCAGGGAGCTCAGGAGCTCTCCTCGCCCCAGCTCTCCTTCCTGAGATGGGCGGGTGGAGGCCGAGAGCTCCCTGCAGAGGCACACTGGCCAAGTGACCCACCAGGCCAACTCCTCACTGCGGCCAGGCACCCTCACACATCCACAACGCAGTCGGGTGAGTTTGTCCGGATGGCGTCAGAGATCATCTTGGCTCCCGACTGGCCGATGCGGTTCCCCTGCAGGCTGGGAGCAAAGAGAAGAGGAGTTCAGGCTTGGACACAAGGCAGAGCAGGATCCTTGAGGGGTACAAGAAATGCTCCCCGGCTTTGCACCCGCATCATCTGCACCCTCCCCACACCATCCAGGAGCTCTTGCTGGGGCCTGGTCACAGGGGACTGGGTTGGAGAGCCTGGAGGCAGGCAAATGAAAAGCTGGAGAAAGCTCCACCTGAGCTGGAGAGGCTGAACCAGTCTGTCCCTGTGATATTTTGGAGAATATTTGGCTTTTGGGGTGGCTCTTCACCCCAGAGGCATCCCCAGAGAGGAGCTGTGGGGTCTGGAGCTGTGCGGGGAGCACAGGGTGCCCTTGCCTCCTGTCCTGTTGGGGAGGTCCCCGTAGGGCAGCGGGGAATGGTCAGTGCTAGTGGTGGGGGAAGTCGCTTGCTGTGTCCCATGTTCTCCCCCATCCTTGCCTTAACCTCCAGTGCAGCAGCCACTTACTTCACGTAGGTGAGGCCATGGTTGCCCTTCAGAGCAGTGGCAATGCAGATGGCTCCGTCCATGCCCAGGGAGTTTTCCTGCAGGCTGTGGGAGGTGGGAGGGTCAGAAATCACCAGCCAGGGAGATGTGGCCACCAGGAAGGAATGCACGGCGTGGGCACTGGGAATACACCAGCTCTGGGCTTTGCCCCACTGAGAGCTGCTGGCCTGGCCATCCCCTCGCTGCTCCCTCCAGAAAGGTCTGGAATGGCTCTTTCTGGCTCTCCCTGAGGAGTGGGATACTTACTTGAGCCGGCGGAGGCTGCGGTTCACCTTCAGCGCGTTGGCCATCGCCTTAGCCCCTGCCACGCCGATGTAGTTGCCCCGCAAGCTGCAAAGAAAGGCTGGTGGTGAGGGAGGACAGCCCGGGACAGCCCCACGCTCTCCGTGGGCGAGAGGAGCTGGGAGAGGTGACCCCTGCCAGTGAGTCAAGGGACAGGCAAGCCCAGTCTGGTGGGACACGGTACAAGGGTGGAAGCAGTGCTGAGTTAAGGCCCAGGGTCTCGGGCACCCCAAGGGAGTGGTGTCACAGCCGTGGGGACCTGGTGGCCCCACTGAGCACTTACTCCAGGATCTGCAGGCTCTTGTTGAACATCAAAGCTTCTGCCAGGGCTTGGGCACCAGTGGCACCAACAGAAGCCATTCGCAGGCTGCAAGAGAACAAGGACCCTTCAGCACATGTTGTGAGGTGGCCATGATCCGCTAATTAGACAGGCTGCAATGCCAGGGCCCTGCCACGGCCCGGATACTCACTGGAGATCTGCTAGGGTCGTGTTGACCTTCAGCGCAGCGGCGAGGGCGGCCATTCCCTCATCTCCGATGGCATTCTCCTGCAGGCTAAGACACGGACGTGCTGCATCTGCTCACAGCCCAGGCACCCGGGAGCAGGGAGACGGGCAGCGAGGGGCAGCGAGCAGAGGGCACAGTGTGCCAGGCTTTCCCAAATGGCTTGGGGGAGCCCTGGGCCACCATCTGCTTACAGCATCCCCAGCCAGGGACATGCAATGGGGACACAGGATGGACTGGGGCAGGCAAAGCCACTTCCCCTGGAGCAGCGTGAGGGCAGAGTCCTTGGGCAGGCCCCAGTAGGAAGATGCTGCCCAGGACCTGCCCACCCGTGTCCCCACTTACTCGAGGCTGACCAGGCTGCCATTGGACTGTAGTGCTTGTGCCAGGGCCATGGCAGCTTTTGCCTGGATGAAATTCCACTGCAAGCTGCAAACAAGAGAGAACAGGAGGTGAAGTCGGGTGCCACGAGGACTCTCCAGTCCCTGCAGGCTCCCACCCAGTACAGTGGAGGCTGGGAGGTGCAAGACCCATGTGCAAAACCCCACGGGTCCATCTGTGTGGCCCAGCACACGTCCTGTGGAAGGGTGACCCGCTCTTGCAGCCTGGAGGGGTGAGGCCCAGGAGCCCTGTCCCTGCCCCACATCTACTTAAGGGGCTTCAAAACCATCCAGGTGGAAACTCACTGCAGGGACTTGAGTGCCCGGTTCTCTTTCATCGCTAAAGCGATGGCCTTGCCACCTTCGTCGTACAGCAGGTTCGCTGCTAGGCTAGAGGCAGGGGACAGAGAACACAAGTCATGCACACAGAGGTTGGGACAATTCCAGTGCCACCATGCACCAGCGTGGGGGCCCTCCTGGGGCCCATGGGACTTACTCCAGCTTCCTGAGTGTGCTGTTGTTCCGCAGGGCATGGGCGATGGCAGGGCCTCCCTCCTTGCTGATGGAGTTCTCCCGCAGGCTGGGGAAGACACGGGGCTGAGGCAGGGCATCAGCTGCTCCCCCACTGTTCCCTCACCCCCACTCTGGAGCTGAGACATCTGTTGTGATAGCAGCCAGGCTTGCAGCCCCCTCAGCATCTCCGTTCCCTGTATCCCCACCAGCATAGACTCACAGAATGGTTTGGGTTGGAAGGGACCTTAAAAAACATCTAGTCCCACCCCCCTGCCATGGGCAGGGACATCTTCCACTAGCCCAGGTTGCCCAAAGCCCCGTCCAACCTGGCCTTGAGCCCTTCCAGGGAGGGGGCAGCCACAGCTTCTCTAGGCAGGGCCTCACCACCCTCACAGTCAAGACTTTCTTCCTTATATCTAATCCAAATCTATCCTCTTTCAATTAAAACCATTACCCCTCATCCTATCCCTACACTCCCTGATAGAAAGTCCCTCCCCACCTTTCCTGTAGCCCCTTTAAGCACTGGGAGGTCACTCTAAGGTGAAACCCCGCCCCCCCCCCAACTCTCTCAGCCTGTCCTCACAGGGGAGCTGCTCCAGCCCCTGATCATCTTCGCAACCTCCTCTGACACCTCTCGAGCAGGTCCGTGTCCTTCTGCTGTTGGTGCCCCCAGAGCTGGACCCAGCACTGCAGGGGAGGTCTCAGGAGAGCGGAGCAGAGGGGGAGAATCCCCTCTCTCGACCTGCTGGCCACAGCATCTTCATCTCCATTCACTGCATCCCCATCAGTATCTGCACCTTCCTTCCCTGCATCTCCATTCCCAGTGCATCCTACAGCTGTGGGCACCGATGGCCCATCAGGGCTTTTTCCCAGGGTCCCGTCCCTGCTGCCATCATTTCATTGCAAGACATGGCTGAATGAATACTGTCCCAAGGGGAGAAAGCTAATGAAGGAAAGAAGATGCAGCCAGAGGAGGGACAGAGGTTGCTTTCACCATCCCAGAGCACTTATGAAAGCAACCAGGCACAAGCCCAGACTGACAAAAAGGTCCCATGTCTCAGCAGCAGCTTTCGGCCAGGATGGCGAGAGTGACCGTCACTTACTTGAGGTTGATGAGTCCCTTGTTGGAGCAGAGAGCCGCTGTCAGCGCGGTGACCCCAGCGCTGCTGATGGAGTTGCTCTGGAGACTGAGACAAATGGGAGAAGGCATGAGGACAGGCCAGCCTTGGCATCGCAGGTAGGCTGAGGGGTTGTGTTTGTTGTGAAAAGTGCCCGTTGCACTGAGAAATGAGCATCTCCCAGCCACAGGAGTTGGGGGAGAGCCAAGGCTAAAGGACCAACTTCAGAAGCAGCCACACCAGGATCAGCATCTCCTGCTCACCACAGCAGCACTGGCCCCGCCAAGCAGAGGTGACAGTTTGTCAGCATTTTGGGGCAGCCTTGTCCCTGTCTGCCTGTCACCACAGCTGCCAGCTCATGCTGTTCCTCTGGATTTTGGGTCACTGTCATGCTGGTGGTGGACCCAGAGCACAGCAGCTTATCCCCAGGAGCCATCAGCCCTCCCCTCTGCCCAGGTGGGAGAGGACGTCCTCTGTGGCTGCTGATCCCAAGGGGGATGAAGGTCTCACTATCCCACCCTGACTCTGCCAGGCCCCAGCCTGTCACCTTCCTCACAGGCCAATTCCCATCACTTTGGAGAGACAGAAGACCCAAAGCTACTAATATCCTCCAAAAGCAGAAAAAAAATCATCACTGGGATGAGGACTAACACTTTCAGTGCTCCCTTGGTGAAGGCAGGGCCAGCCCAGTTGCTGTCAGCATTGCCTGGGCTGCTGCATTGTGCTCCAGCCTGCACAGAGCACCCACAGCCCAGGGGACATGGGGTGGGAGAGACATGGGGAGCGTCTGGGGTGGTACGAGGGGCTCTGAGGGGTGGGAGGTGTTGCTGGAGTGAGCAGGCTGGGTTGGGCTCTATTGAGCAAGCAGGAGACCAAGCATGGAGCAGGGACTTACTCAAGGTTTTGCAGACTGTGGTTCACCTTCAGAGCTTCAGCCAAGGCAACTGAGCCGTTATCTCCTACCGAGTTGCTGGAGAGTCTAAGACACAAGAGGAAGAGCAGGCATTACCGGCAGCCAGCTTAGATCTGCCAGCAAAGGATCCTCTCCCCCAGGCCCTTCCTGCTCCAGCAATAAGCCCGAACTTGCTGCAGTCTCATTTCCAACCTACAGACACCTTTGTTCTTATATGTTGGTTTTGAGCTGAAATAGCTTTTATTGTATCCACAGGGCCTGGAGACCTGCCACTTGCCTCTGCTGGAGGGAAGACTTGGCCTCTCGGTTCTTTACATGGTTTCCTGCATCCCCAGAGATATGAAGAGCATCTTGCAGGGTCATTCTGAAAGCAGCACTGCGATCCTTGGCCCCTCCACTCACACCAACCCCCAGGGGCAAAGCTAGTGGAGCCCATCCTGCCCGCACCGCATGGCCCAGCCCCTGCCCACAGATCCCAGAGACATGGCGCTGGCGTAGCCATCCCTTCGCCTCGTGCTGCTCTTACGTCAGCTCCTTCAGGGTGCAGTTCTGCTTCAGCGCCTCTGCTATCTTCCTGGCACCATGGGCTCCGATAGCATTTTTCTGCAGGCTGAGAAGGGGAAGAAAGCACCCATGAATATCAGGAGCCGTGTCCCTGTCAGTGGTCCCTCAGTCTGCTGGGTGGCTGGGAGGGGGGACAGCAGGTCCCGGTCACTCACTGCAGGGTCGTCAGCCTGTGGTTGGTCAACAGGGCCTCGGCCAGGAAGGTGGCACCGTCCTCCTTGATGTTGTTGTGCTGCAGGCTGCCAGAAGAGAGGAGCCAAGCCGTGCACAGCAGCCACTGCAGTGGGGCAAGGGGCTGTGCGGCGGCGCGGGGTGGTGGTCTCCTGCCCTGGCATTTGCTTGCCCCCATCCCCAGTGTGAGAAAGGCATCTGGCCCTTGAGTATCCCTGCCTGAGGGTCTCCCTTCCTCCTCTCCCATGGGAGATACCTCCTCCCGTCCACCAGCACCCTGTGAGCTCTCCTGAGAGGTCTGGACGTGGACCTCAACCTCAACCCAGACCCACTGAAGTAAGAGGCAGGAGGGTCCCAACATCTCTGGCCTGCGGCTGCCCCTGTCATCAGGTCCCTGAGGGCTGCACTCGTGCTCATTGCCTGGCACGACCAAACCAGGTTGTGCCCAGGGACTCCCCACCTGGGAAAGGACCTCAAGGTGGGGAACACCTTGATGGGACAAGAGAGGGCTGGAGGGGGGTCCTGGGGATCTGCTCCCAGAGGTGCTGCAGAAGTTGAGACTTACTTCAGGGAGAAGAGAACTTGATTTTTTTTCAGCGCATCAGCCAGTGCTTTTGCTCCGGTGGGTCCAATGGAGTTGCTCCGCAGGCTGGGGTGAGATGGGCAGAAAAGCCAAGGTCAGCAAAGCCAGAGTGGCATGTGCTCAGTTTAAGCCAAATGCCTCCACGTGGCACAGTCTCAGGCACAGCCGAGGTGGGACATCAGGCTGGAAGCTCTCAAGAGTTACATTCATCTTTTGAGCAATGGTGGCCTTGGGGGCTGGAGACCCTCCCCAGCTGGGATCAGGCCCCACTGCAGCCATGGGGATGGTTCCTGGTGGGGAACGTGTGTGTGGCCAGAGCTAATAAAGGGGGAACACTTACTCCAGTGCCATCAAGCTCCTGTTCACCATCAGCGACCTGGCCAGTGCTTTGGTTCCCTTATTGCTGATCTGATTCTCTGCCAAGCTGTTGGGAAAAAGGAAAATTGGGTGTATTTCCGGGAGAGAAAGAGGCTTTCACAGCCACAGCTGGGATGGGTGAGCAGAGGAAAGCCATGGGGAGTGTTTGGTTCATGGTACAACTACACGAAGTGGTGGATGCACCAAGGTCTGCTCTCCTGAGGTGGACACTAGGCAGGGATTGCAAGGGCAGGGTGGATCTAGACTTAAAATTCATTCATGTGATAAAAAAGGGAGCTCAGATTGCAGCATGAGGGACTCTATGCACAGCCACAAAGAAGGGCAAGGAGGTGGGGAAAGTGGGGACCCATCTGTCTGGGGTGAAGCACCTCAGGCAGGGGGATCAGGAGCCCATCCCCTCCATATGTCAGATGCTCTGTGTGGAGCCTTGGGTGTCCAGAAATCAGCTGTGACCTTGGGAAGCAGTTTGTTGGGATAACCCATGGATTTCTACATAAATTTTTAGGAACAGGGAGGAGGCAGCTGTCCCAGGAAGGCTGGGCAAGACAGCCAGCCCAGCCACTGTGAGGACACAGGGGTAAGGTCACCGTACCTGGGTGCAGGAGATTGTGTGGGGCTGTCCTTGTCACTAGGCACCCTGGGGAGCCAGTGGGAGAGACGTTCCTGGAGGATTCTCACCTTGGTTTTAAGGCGCCCCCAGCTCCACTATGCATCCCCAGGAACAGCCTGTCTGCCCTGGGCCAGGTCCTACCTGAGCTTTTGGATCTGGCAGTCCTTCACACTCAGCACGCTGCCCAGCAGCTCCATCACGTTGTCGTTAAACTGGTTATTGTCCAGCCTGGAGAAGATACAAAGAAAGAGCAAAGGCAAGTGTTCGGAGAAAGGACTACCCTTCTGCGATATCTGTCCATCACAGGTGGAAAAACTCCAGCACAGAAGCAGAATTGACCCAGTTCCATTCCCAGGGCAGGTCTCTGCTGATGGACAGTGTTGGTGGGCTCATGTCTCACATCGACATCTAGGATTTTGAGTCATAGCCTGGTGTCCTTGCTTGCCTCTCCCAGTGCAATTCGATCAGGACTCACCTGAGGTTGTGGCAGAAGAGGAGCTGGGAGAGCAGGCTCTTACAGATGTTGTAGGTGAGGCAGTTGGAGAGGTTCGTCTCCTCCATGCAGACATCAGAGACCTGCAGGAGATAAGCCAGGGCAGAGCAGTTCACAGGAGTGAGCATCCCGGCCAAGCTCTCGTTCTTCATTGCTGCTTCCACAGTCTTAGCGATCTCCATGTGCTGAATTTCATACAGGCAGTGCATGGTGTTCACTGTCCGCGAGGATATGACATAGTCAGTGTTCAGGCAGCCCTGGAGGAAGCTGATCGCTTGGCTTCTGAAGCTGTTGTGCTCATCCTTCACCAGCAGCCACCCAGAGAGCAGCTTGTTCACCTGCGGGGAGAGGAGCCCAGAGAGAAAACGCACAAAGATGTCCAGGTGCCTGTCCTCTGCCTGCAGAGACCTCTGAACAGCACTCTTGAAGTGGTTGAGGAAACCCAACTTGGGCCAGGACATCCCACTCTCTGTGAAGAGGTCAAATATTGCCCGCTTAGCAGCCGTGTAATAGTAAACAGCTGCTAGAAACTCCTGTATGGTTAAGTGGGAGAAGTAGTAGGCTGTGAAGGACTGCATCTCTTCTTTGAGGAGGAGTCGACTGCACAAGCTGCTCTGCAGCAAGGAAAGGTCAATGCCGTAGGCCTTCATGTCCTGCTCATAAAACACGTATTTCTTTTTGAGCAGCCCATAGAAGGCCAGTCTGCCCAGGCTGCCCACTAGCTTCTTGCTGTTGTTCACAGCCTGCTCGATCCTGAGTGTTTCTCTTGGCTTTTCTGGCCAGTCGCTGCTCAGAGCCATTTTAAAATAATAGGAGTAGATTTCTGATAGGGTCTTGGGGACAACAGTTGTTTCTTGGGATTGATTGGTGCTATGTTTTAGGTAATAACCGATTGAAGAGCCAGAAATCCAGCAAAAGCTAGGAATGGTGCACATGATATGCAGCGACCTGTTAGCCCTGATGTGATGCAGGACTTGGCTGGATAGGTCTCTGTTGTCAAGGTACATCTGGTCCAAGAAGTCCTTCATCTCTGCAGCTCCAAAACCTTGTATTTCTGTCATCCGGTCAACAAGCCCGCCGGGGATTTGGCTGGCTGCTGTTGGCCGCGACGTGACCCAGACAGACGCCTCCTGCAGCAGGTTGCCACGTATAATGTTGGTGATCAGGTTGTCCACTTGGATCTCCTTTTTGGGATCGGTGCATACTACCGTGTTGGAAAAATCCAAAGGAGTCTTGAACTCATCCAGGCCGTCGAGGATCAGCAGGGTCCTGACAGCTCCCGCCGAGATGCAGTTGGGCTCGGTGATGTGAGGGAACGCCAAGCAGATGAGCCTCTCAGCAGAGAGCTTCTCGTAAGTGTTGAGCTCCCGGAAGGTGAGGGGCAGCACAAAGATGATGTCCCTGTTGATCTCCCCCTTGGCCCAGGTGTAGACAAACAGCTTCACCAGTGTGCTTTTGCCAATCCCGGCCACTCCGATGGTGACAGAGATCCGAGGTGGGATGCTGACCCTGGAGAGAGGCAGGAAGAGCTTCTCCAGAGGGATGCTCTTGGATACATTTCGTAGGCCTTTGGTGGCTTCAATCTGCAGGATGTCATGCTCCTTCTGCTGGATATCGGTCAAGCCTTCCACCAGCAGCAGGTTCGTGAGTCGCTGAAGGGGACCTGTCTCCAGGCCATTCCCATAGTAGCTTTGGAGGCTCTCCAGGTGCTTTTGCACCATGGGTTCTGCACAGAGAGAAAAAACCCCAGGGGGGGGTGAGGGGGGTGGGGGGGTGAGGAGGAGGATGGTAACCACAGATATAAATGAGAGACACTGCTTCACCTTTCTACCATGACCATGCAGAGGGGAAACTGCCAGGGCCCAGAGGGCACTAACAGGCTTAAATGGCCCTGACCAGCCTCCCCCACCAGGAGCCCATTTGAGCTCAGCCCTGAGCCTTCAGTCCCTGCCCAAGTTATGTTGTATGAGTACTTGTCCACAGTGCCATTGTGCCTGTGCTATGGTCCGTGTTGATCTGGACCTTGATCTTGGACCTCATTGCTCTACACTTGCCTGGTGACCACCGAGACTGTGTTTGAACCTGATTGCCCTTGCTGGACCTGATCCTGACCTCTGGACTGACTTCCCAGCTTGACCTCAGCCCTGCCTCATCACCATGGATTTGTCTGATGAGTGGGACTCTTGGCTGAATCTGGTGACCATCTCTGGACCTGTCCTGCTCACCTGGCTCAGGTGCCACTGCCCCTGGTACAGCATATTTAAACCCTTCAGCAAGGGCTGGATAAGCAGGGGACAGTGCTGCGAGAGATTCAGAGAAGACACCAGTCAAGGTTGGAGCCTTCCAACCAGGAGGGAAACCAGGGGAACCTCTCCTGGCAAGAGGGTTGCAAGGAGAGCCTGAAGTTGGGGCAGCCCCGAATGGATGGGGTTAGGGCTGCCCAGCCGTCCTCCTCCTGCCATCCCCCTGTTCCCAGACCAGCTGCTGGGAGTGACTGGTGTCATCTGGACGTTGAGGACATTAAAGGCTCCTCAGGCTGCCCAGAGACGTGTGCTGAGGGCAGCGAGGGGCCTGGAGGAAGGTCCCTCAGACCTGGCAGAGAGCCCTTGTCACCCCCTGGCTGTGTCCTTCCCCAGCAGACACCCCGAGATGACACCGTCACTTGCATGGACACTCCCATCGGAGCTGCCAACGCTGCCCAGCTCCATGCGCACCTTGGGGTGCTCCAGCAAGCACCCACAGCCAGGAGATGTGTGCAGACACCCCTCATTGGGTCCAAAGTGGACTGCCTACCATAGACAGTGATGTGAAGGTAGAGCTGGGAATTGGTGGTCTCGATGAAGGTCTGCAGGGACTGGGAGGCATAGCTGCCCTTGTCAGCCAGAACGTCCACCACCGCCCTCACCCGCTCGGGCAGGGAGCTCTCCTCCTGCGCCCGCCCGGCCTCCTCCGCCGTGAGGAGGTCCAGCCTCCGCAGGTAGCAGATGATCTCCTCCAGGAACTGCGGCGAGATGGACCTCACCAGCTGCTTGCGGTAGCGATTGATCCAAACCTCTGCGGGAGAGGAGAGCTGGAGAGTTGGGTCTGAACAAGCCCTGGGCATGTTGCTCAGGGGTGACAGGGAAAGTCAGCAGTGGGGCACCCATCTGACTCTGGAGGTAGCAGGGGGTAAACTAGAGCCCTCCAAAATCCTCCTTGAGATGATGCCATCCCAAAGCTGTGACAGGCTATTTTGTTAGGAGCTGCTTGGTCAAGGCAGCAGCTGTCGAAATTGGAGTCAAAAAACCCAAAGAACACAGTCATGAAATTATATTTCCTCCTGGAAACCAAGACCATGCAGAGATAAAAGTCTGGAAAGATCATTTATCTTTGGAGACAGCCATTCTCCTGCGCCAGCACAGTGGTCCCTGAGCCCTTGGACTAGGAAACAGTCAACCCTTTCACCTTGGTGCCCCACCTTGCCCCATTTCTGAATCCGAATCTCTACTGAGATGATGGGACTCCAGCTGCCCAGCCACCACTCACCTTCCATCAGAGGCCTCCCGTGACATGGGTGATCCCTGGGCAAGGAGCGCTGTGTTGGCAGCAGCACGGCCGTCCCATGGAGCACCCCGTGTCCCCCCGGCCAGCTCACAGAACCAGTTGAGGCTCCTCAGCCTTTATCCATGCTCCTGGTGGAAGAAGAGGAAAAGCATCAGGAGTAGCATGGGAGGGAGCCCATGCTAACATGGTGCTGGCTGTGGTTGAGCCAAGGGTCCATTTGTCCGCTTTTGGCTAAGACCAGAGTCCTGTGGACCTGGCAGGGGCAGAGCCAGGACCATCATGTTGCAGCATCTTTGCCCAGACCTCATGTGCCACAAACTTGGTGCCTTCACCACCACTGCTTATGCTGGAGCCTTTCTCGGGCAGGGTGATTGCATTACTTGCCTGACGATGCCCCCGTGCCATCCATGGATCACCCAGTGAGCACCCCAGTGCCACCAGTCACCAGAGGGACAGCGGGGCTGTGAACTGCTCATGTGCTTTCCTTCTCTGTTTTGTGAAGGAAGTTGTGGGGCAGCAGGCAGAGCAATGAAGGGCTCGTTTCGGTTTTAAACCCACTTCACCGCTGCCCAGAGCCTCTGTCAAGGCTCGCTGAGCATGGCCAACACCACATCCTGTTGCAGAGCTCTGTAGATGCTCCACTTGTGATTCAGTGCCTGGAGAAGGAGCATCGACCTGCTCCCTCCCCCTCACCTGCTGCCAAACCACACTGAGGGTTTGGTGGTTTATTTTTAAGTGCATCCATTCACTAAGTCCAGTTGGGTTTTGAGCAGAGGTGGAGAGGAAAATGCCTCCAGACCCGAGCGTTCTCCCAGCTTCACCTCTCTTAGCAGATAGCACTGCACTGTGGCCTCTCCACCAGCCCCTAAGTCTTCTCCAGGAGCTGGCTGTGTCCAGGTGGGAACTTCTCAGCCCCAGGTGATGTCTGACCATGGCAGTGATGCAAACACTGTCCCCGTGCCAGTCAGAGGCACTGCAAGCTGCTCCCTGCCCACACGCAGCATTGCCTGTGCCCAAACCCACGCCTGAGTAGGATGTGGGCACCGTGGGGGCTTCAGTGCAGCCTCCCCGACAGGTACAGGTAACACTCACTTTCTTTGGCCAAACCCAACCTGTTCCAGGGAGGAAACACAAATGTAGCTTGACCAAGGAAACTTGGTAGAGTGTCTGGTCCGTGATTAGTCCTTAGCGCAAGGTTAAGGTGCTCCGAACTTCTCCTTTGCGGACTCTTCTGTTCACCCTCCTGCCGGGAGACCCATGCTGAGGTTTGTTTCTCCCACCAGCAGCAGCCCAGCCGTGCGGATCAGGGCTGGGCTGCAGGAGGAGGACCAGGCACAGCATCTCCAGAGCCGAGCCCCTCACAGACCCCACTGGCTGGACTTCTCATCGAGACCCCGTCCTAACGGAGTGGGGCAAGTGTCCCAGAGGCGCTGGGTGACAACACACCAGCCCATCCCCACCTGCCCAGATGGTTTCATATGTGGCTTGGACGAGCCCTCGTAGGGGTGGAGGGTGCTGCTGTAGCTGGATCTGAACCCACAACTTTTCCCTCCAGGAGGGAAACCTGAGTCCTGCTCTCCCCCGGCTGCCCAGCTCTGACCCCCTGGTTTCAGAGGTGGCAGAGGTCCACGCTGCCCCTGGCAGTGATGGTGGCCTCACAGCAAAGACGTTCTCTCCATATGAGGAGTAGCAGGGCTGCGGCAGGAGCTCGCCTTGCTCTTCGCCCCCCAGGCAGTGGCCTGGTCAATTAAGATATCATCAATTAAGGAGTTCGGTGAGCAATTCACAGTGAAATTTTCACCCTTTGATGTCTTCTTGTCTCTAACTGGCCTGGAAAGTTCAATTAAGTCTTTGCACGCAGCAGTCCCCAGGTCTCTCATCTTTGTTGCGCAACCAAGAACACAGCCAAAATGAAAGGGGGTTTTGCTGCTTGCAGCAATGTTCCCTACAGCCCATCCTCTGAAAGGCGGCCGGCAAGAAAAAGCCCTTTGATGCGGGGAAGCCCGCTCTAACAGCAGATTATTTGATGGTGTCCTCCAGTACTACTACGAAATGTGATCCTGCTGCTGGAAACCAGCAGCCATGGGTCATCTCATGCAAAGGCATCTGACTGGGAGAATAAAGCAGCAGAAGACATACAAAAGAAATAATGCAGTGGCTGCAGTTTTTTTCTGCTTCCAGCAGAAAAGTTTCTGGTGCAGCTCTAGGACCACGGCAGTGATGCTGGAGGCTGCATCCTAAGAGGGTCGTTATCTACCCTCACACGAGCTGTTGGAAAGATGGAGGCAGCCAAAGCCAATCTACAACCCCTACAGAGATCCGAGGTGTTTCCAGCGTGTGACCCAGCCCACCCCAGGGCTGCTGGGATGAGTCGCCTTCTGGAAGTGCTGCACTCCCCCGTGCCTGAGACTGGAAAGACAATTCCACGTCCATCCTGTGTGCATGGAGCTCAGCCCCGGGTTTGCAGCTATCGTTCAGCCAGGATCAAGCAGGGCCAAGTGCTCGTCCCTGCCCCACCAGTGGCTGCAGAAGCAGTGTTCCAGTGAGGGTTTGCGTCTGCCCTGCCTTGCTGCCCGCATCCCCGGGGGCACCGGAATAAGAAGCTGGAGGGTGGGAGGCTGCTCAGCCAAACTGATGGATGATGTCTGCCAGCCCCAGGGAGGGAAATGGGGGATTTTGTTGGCAAGAACTTGGCATTAATGCTTTTTCTGTGTGGTGGCATCCAAGAGCCCAGCGCAGGGGAAAGTCCTTCCATCTGAGGATGACCAGTCAACACTGATGTGTCTTTCTAGCAGCTTCAATCCAACATCCCATGGTCCCCACGTCCCACCATCCCCACATCCCACCACGCCTGTTAGCAGAATGTCTGTGCCCAAAACTCACCAGTGCCTGGGAGCCACAACCACTGTGCTGGAAGGTCCCTGACCATGCGCACAGACTACCCGCTACCAAACAGCTGCTGCATTTTTCACCATGTCTGTCCTGTTCCAAGGGTCAAACTGCCTGACATCAACACTGGAAAACACAGTCCCAGACATAGCTGCTTCTGCTCATCTCTGGCTTGATGTGCTTTTGCTCCTGGAAGTTCAACACAGACCAAAAGCAGCTTGCCAGGGGATCTGAGATGAAGCGGCAGTCCTGGGATGACCACAGCACAAAGGTGGCTGGAGAGAACAGGTATTTACTGTCTCTCTGCTCTAACTGGCTTCTCAGATCTTCCTCCTGCCGGGAGGTGGCTTTGGTTTACATATGGCAGTCAACCCGCCCAGACCGATCCATCACCCTGTGCTTTGGGAATCTGCTGAGGACTCGGGACGTGCCAGGAGCCATCGCAGCTGCTGCCGGCAGCATCACAGACACGTTGGGCTGCAACACTCAGCAGCCGGAAACCTGTGGTTGTCGCCACACCGGGGCTCGTGGGCAGATCCACGGGCAGCATCGGGGGACGCTGGTTGGCACCTTGGGCAGGGGCTCTCCAGCCAGCAGAGCCCTGGGGACCCGGCTGGGCTGGGGGCAGGGCTGAGGGTGCCTACTCTAGGTGGGCACCAAAGTGCTGGGCAAGAGCTCGTGGACAGCTGCAGGGACCCACATAGGGAAAACATTGCAAAGGGGGCTGATCTGCAGTATCTAGGTATGTTTAAAGCTTTTTCTATGAACTAATAAATGCGTTGTTAACCAGACACTTGAAGGAGCAGAGGAAATGCGTACCCCAGCGCGGCTCCGTGTGCCCAGACGTTCAGAAACCCTCAGCCTGGCCGTTGCCTTCTCCCCGTCCCATCGCTGTGGGCTTTGCCCCTGCAGCCAGTTCCCCAAAGGTCTCCAGTTTGGCGTGACATGTCTTGGTGCCGCTCGAACCCCAGCAGCCCAGCACCCATCTCACGGCTGCCCTCCCTCCCCCAGGCATGGGAACGGAGAGAAACCAGCCCTGCGAGACCTTCCCACCACTTCCTGGCGCGCTGGGTTTCCTCCAGCGAATATCAAGCTCCTTTACCAACACACCCTCGGAGCTTTTATTTACTTCTCCTGCCATATATCCACCCTGAACTGATACTATTTCGGAGGTCAGTGAGATGCACACAAATACTTGTCAAGCCAACATCTCCAGCCATTCCCCTTCAGTTGAGCAAATCCTGAAGCCAGGATGCAGGCTGCCACCTTATGGCAGAACGGAAAAGATTTCACGTTATTAACTGTTAATTAAGGAAAGCAATGAAGTATCTTCTCCATGATACCCAGTTATGAAGCTCACAGATTTGCAGGTAACTCAGTTATCTCAGTTAACACATGACTTGCAGATGCAGTCCTTTTTTTTTTTTTTTTCTGAATTTCATGCTAGCATAATTTATTGCAATTACACAGTGACTATTTCAAATCTAAGCCCTACCGGGCCTTTTTTTTCTTGTTTTTTCTTTTTTTCCCCAAAAAAATCCCAACCAGAATAACAGGGCCCAGACACAGTGGGAGTTAAAATAGTGAGTTGTGGAGGCAGAGTCATGGAAGACCCCTGGGCTGAATGCCAGCTGTCCCAACACCAAATCTCATCAGAAAAAAAAAAAAAAAAAAGCAATAATCAAGCTGTGAGTAATTTCAAACAGCTAAAACTAAAGCTAATTTCAGAGGGTTGGTCTCTCACAGGGTACTGCTACACCTCCTAAGCTGCAAAATGAAGAATGATGCATTTACTGAGCTGATCATGCCCCCAGGACAACTTCACCATGGACACACACACAGCTGATTGAAAAGCAGACCCTCTCCCCACAAACATCTTCTGCCCTTCTTTCCTATGGGGTCTCAGGACATCAGCATGAAAATTGGGAACGAGATGCTGCCAGCCTGCCTCCATCCCCAACACCAGCCCCATCCGCTGGCCTCAGAGGGGATGCAGAGCTTAGGGATGCTGAGCTGTACCCACCCTAAAAGACGCCATGAATTCTCCAAAAAGAAACTTTCATGCAACATTGGGCATCCTTTGGCCGAGCTCTGCCCAGGCTGCCCCAAATGTCTGGCCTGCGGTAGCCCTTCCATGCGGCAGCCTGGATGTTGGTGACAGCACCGAGCCGGTGCTCCAGCTGCTCCTCTCCCCAGCAGTCCCACACCTATAGGATATATAGTGTCCCTGATGACCTCAGAGTGCTTAAACAACAGCAGGATTAAGCCTAACGCACTGAGGCAGTCCAGCGTGTCAGGCTCCCTGCCCACGCAGGCAGGGCCACATGTCCCCGCTGAGCTCCCTCGCCCCGACTGCTCCCTGCGCCTCTGGGTCCCACACAGCGCTGGGACTTAAAAGGGCCAAAGAAGGTACCAGCTGCAGCTCTGTAGACCTCGGTGCTGCTGTTCCCTCTGGATGAGCCCCAGGAAGGCATGTTGAGCCTGTTTCATGAAGGGGGACATGGGAGTGCAGCTCTGAGTTTCAAGTCTTGGACTGCTGACAGACCCAGGGCCCTGCCTTGCTCTTTGGTGCAATTTTGCACCGTGCCACAGGCGAGTATGTTGCTGATCTCATCCTTTTTTATTTGTGGTACTTACTGGAAAAATTTTTTGGATGGTTTTGAAGTGGAATTAATTCAGTAAATGACATTAACATGGGGGCAAAAACTGAAGCTGCACAAGGCTTTGTGCAGGCAGGGCAGCCTGGCTGTGTCTGCCTTCATAATCTGGGCAAGCAGTAGCAGGCAAGGGGACAGGATCTGTGACAAGTCCCAGGTCCCCCACGAGGTCCCGTGCTTGTCTCCATCACTCAGGGCTCAGCACCATGCACCACCCCACCCTCTCAGGCAGCACCGTGCCAGGCTGCTCTGCCGGGTGCTGCTGGCAGTCGGTCACATCGTCCCCACCCCAGGGACCTCCACCCAACAGCTCCTGGCCCTACCACGTGTTGGCCCAGCCACTCCATTTCATGTGGCCGTTGCCAAAGGTCTGCAGCAGCTCATCCCTGTTTTGGGGGGCTGAGTGATGCCTCCCTTTCTCCCTGTATCCCTCCAAAGAAAAAACAGCCCCACCAGAACCTTACCTTGGCCTCGTGGCACCTTCTCCAGGTCTGCGTGGGAGCAGGAGAGCAGAGAGGGCATCTTCATCATGGTGGGAGGATGCAGCCCCTCCGTGTCCCCGCTCAGCCCTTTATCTCCACAGCTTCACTTCCTCCTCACTTAGATGCTCAAGTTCAAGGTAGAAAATGAAAGCCCCTCCAGTTGGCAGCCCCTGACTCTGGGGGTCCTGCAGAGGCAATGGGACCTGGCAGCTGGGGCGATGCTCAGGGCAGCACCTGGGGAAGGGGGGTTTGGCTTCCCCAGCCGCCTGCCACCGCCAGTTCCAGCCCTGGTGCCTTTTTCTCTCTTTCAGTTTGCTCCTCGCCCCTTCCTGTGCAGTGGGTCTTGCTCGATCTTCCTTCCTGTCAGCGCAGGGCTGCCGCCTATGCAAATCAATGTGAATTATCTGTTGAAAACCAGCAGCCTGCAGTAACCACCCATAGCCTATATGACCCCCCTGACAGCAGGGTCTATGGCCAGTTCCCCAGCTGAGGCTGTTTTCTCCCAGGAGAGCCACAAAACCAGGCTGACCAATCCCAAATTACACAAAATTCCCTCGAAGCAGAACCACGAGCTTACCCGGCTGAGGAGAGCTCAGGGTTTTTGGTACATAACCCCCTCACTAGCCAGGAGCACTGGCGAGATCCCATGGAAGAGGCTGGTGTCGCAGCAGCTCTGCCCTTTGCTGGGCCGCACCTGGCAACATTTCCACGTGTAAATTTGCAAGAGCAGAACAAAGGGGCAGGAATAAACTCCTCTTTCTCCAAAACGATTTTCCTGCCAGAGCTGAACTTTTCTCAAATTGTGAGTTTATTGCTAATGAGGTGGACCACACGGCATCCACACCCGAGGAGCCAGAGCCACCCGGGACTGGAGGGATCTCCCCTCCCCAGCTCTGCTCAGGCAAGTGGGGTTGCTCATTATTTTGTATTTTGGTTCTACAAAAAAACCTTAATTTGTAAATCCTGTAACAGGTTTTGCTGGCATTTAGGGAAATCCTATTAATTCTGAGATGTTGTGCAGAGAGGCTCCCAGAAGGAGGGTGGGCGAGGTGGCACAGCAGCACTGAGGCCAAACCCAAATAAATCTGCTTTTCATGAGTCCCAGGGCAGGGCAGCAGCACCCAGGGAAGGGAGGGAAGCGCATCTCACCAAAACAATGGGATAATCACAAATCATGGTGGGGTTTGATGCCTGTTTCATGACCAGCGACCTGTTTTTTGGGCTAAAAGCTGATGCTGCTGGGATGGTTTGGGAGAGCTCAGAGTAAGCAGAAGTCAGTGGTGAAAATACATGAGAATAGCTCGTCCTGTTAGAAGACCTGCTCTGGTGGTGTCTGTTTATATCTAACAGGTAGCGCTAATGAAGCTGTATCTAAATCTGTAATTACACATCAAGTCTAGCTGAGTGGTGGTTGATGACGGTGATGATGATGGCTGATGGAGCTCTCATGGAGAGCTGGTGGGGATCAGGGTGGGCTCATGGCCAGACCGGCTGCACCCGGTGAGCTGTATTTGGGGAGCAAAGGTGGGGCAAGCAGGAGCTGGGACCTCCAGCCTCCGCTCTGGGCTGTGCATCTCCCAGGGATTGCTCCGGGCACAAGCCTTGCTCTCTGCCCACCCTAGGGCCGCACCCGCTGAGGGGTTAAACCTTTCCCCTCCCAAGCGTTAGGTCTGTCAGTAATTTCCCACCCTGGCAGGGGGCTGGTGTCAGGAGGAGATGGCATCTGGGAAGTCCCATTAGCTGTCACCTTCCCGGTAAGCAGCAGCTAAAGATCCCTCACATCAAAAATGACTGTGCAGAAGTTAGTTGGGGCTGCACCTCCCGCTTTCACAATTACTGATGTTAATTAATGCCTCTGAATTAGTTCTTTGCAACTCTATGTAACGCATCCCTCATGTATTTTCTGGGCAGTTTACTTGATTCAACCCCAAATTTCCCCACATATTTACTAATTCAGCCTATGGAGTAGCTTGGCCGGGGGGTGATCAGGGACAGTCCCCGAGCTCAGCCCGGGGCAGAAGTCCTTTCCCTGGGGATAACGAACCGTCCCATCCCCGGAGGGGGCAGCGGGATGCTCCTCGGAACCGCGGCGCTCCGGGATCACCAAGGAAAGGCCCGTTACCGGGGGGGCGGCGAGCCCCGGGACAAAACCCCTGACGAGCCGCCCGGGGACACGCAGCGGCGCCCC
>NW_020799118.1:15157927-15173935 GCF_003259725.1 Athene cunicularia | reverse complement strand
AGGAAGGATTTCTTTGCAGAAGGGGTTGTTGGGCGTTGGAATGGGCTGCCCAGGGCAGGGGGGAGTCCCCATCCCTGGAGGGGTTGAAGAGTCGGGTTGACCCAGCGCTGAGGGATCTGGTGGAGTTGGGAACAGTCAGTGTGGGGTTCATGGTTGGACTGGAGGAGCTTCAAGGGCTTTTCCAACCCAGATGATTCTGTGAGCAGCCGCACAGGGGAGGGGCAGTGGCGCTGGCAGGGGCCTGGGGATGAGGGACTGGTCCTTGTGCCCCAGGGCGGGCGCGGGGTCAGGCAGCTCTGTCTCACGGCCGCGGCTCGTCCCAGCTCCCGTTAGCAGCAGAGCCCCGTGCGGTGTCGGGGCTCCGCATGGCTCTGAACGGCTCTGCACGCCCAGGGGCTCAGGGGGGCTGCGTGGCCCGGGCTCTGCTGGAAGATGGGACCTTCAGGGTCCGTGCGGTGACGAGGAGCCCCACGAAGAAGGAGGCCAAGGAGCTGAAGCAGAGGGGAGCTGAGGTCGTGAAGGCGGATCAGGACGATGAGCCATCGCTGGAGCTGGCCTTGGCGGGTGCTTATGGAGCCTTTGTTGTGACCAACTTCTGGGAGCACTGCAGCAAAGAGAAGGAAATCGCGCAGGTACCGGTGCTTGCTTTAACTGGGACCACGTGCGGAATGGCCGGGAGGGGGGATCAAGGGACAGCTATGTGGCACTGGGGTCGTGCAGCCATGACAGACCTGACAGTTCAAGTGGCCAGTCCAGAAAAGTCCTGAGACCTTATAAACAAACCAGGTCCCAGTTCTTGCAAAGCCAGAACTTGTTCCCTGTTCCCCCAGGGCTCCAGGATTTGGTGCCTTCAGGAAGTTTTTAAATGCCACGAGACTTGGTGTGGAGGAGAGCACTGCTCAGGAGCAGGAGTGGGAAGACTGGGCTCCACAGAGCCTCCAGGGGCTGAGCCAGGGCTGCCTGCGGTCCTGCACTTGCAGCTGTGGGGCCAAACGTGTATCAGAAATGCCAGGGCCTTCCCCAAGGGCGGTGTTCACCCCAGAGCAGATTTCGTAAGGTGGCATGTTGGCCACACCTGGATGGCAGCGAACAAAAGATAAGGTGTGTTAGGGCAGGTATGCTGGGCCTGGCAGATCTTTAGGGCTGGTGTTTGTGTGCTTGGCAGAGGAGCTAGCACCAGAGCTGGAGAGGGTGTGACATTTCTAATGTAGGATGGCGTAAGCAGAGGACTCCTCTTCACCTGGGCAACTCGCAGGGCTCGCTGGGTCTGCCCAGCCCTGGTTCCAGCTGTGGGGTTTGCTCAGCATGTCGGATCCTGCCCAGTGCAACAGCAGGGAAGTGGGGGGGGGACAATGAGAGCCCCTGTACATCCCATTCCCCTCTTCATGGCCGGCTTCACCCTTCACCCAGGGACAGCGACTTGCTGACCTGTCGAAGCGCCTGGGTCTGCGCCACGTCGTGTACAGCGGCCTGGAGAACGTGAAGCAGCTGATGGGGGGGCGGCTGGAGGTGCTCCACTTTGACGGCAAAGGTGTGGTGGAGGAGTACTTCCAGAAGGTTGGTGTTCCCACCACAACCATCCGACTGCCGTTCTACTTCGAGAACTTCCTCTCCATCTTCAAGCCGCAGAAGGTCCCGCAGGGAGATACCTTTGTCCTGGGTAAGAGGTGACTTCTTTCTCTCCAGGTCACTGTCCTGTAGTTCTCATCTGCTCCCACTGTGCAGAGGCTCACTGAGGGGTAGAGGAGCCACCCAGGGCTGCAGACTGATGGGGAAGAAAGGCCTGTGCCAGCTTGCCCGCAGTGAGTTGCAGCTGCATTATGGTCTTTCAGACCTGTTTGGTGACCTACAAGAATTAAGTGGGATCCTGGTCCTGTTTCTGGTGCTGAGGGCTGTTCTGCAGATCCCAGAGTGTCTCTGGACAGCCCAGCTCCCTGCAGTTGGGATGTTGGGGGTCAGAGGTGGGGCTGCAGATCCAGGCGAGTCACAGTGCTGCTCAGGAGCCCAGCCCTGGAGGTGCTCTCGTGGCTTGCCACGCTGATAGGTGCTCTCGGCTCTTCCTCACCTCATGTTCAGAGGCTGGGTGCCCAAAACTCCAGCTTCACCTCCTCAGAGCTGGGCTCCCTCAAGGAGAGCTGCACTCTGTCTGACATCACAGTCTCTATCCCATGCAGAGCTGCCCATGGGGGACACCCCCATGGATGGGATGGCGGTGGAGGACATTGGGCCTGTTGTGCGTTGCCTGCTGAAGTCCCCAGAGGAGTACATAGGCCAAGTGATCGGGCTCAGCACCGGCAAGCTCACCGAGGCGGAGTATGCCACTGTCCTCTCCCAGCAGACAGGCAAGACCGTGGAACCCAGCAAGGTAGGAAGCGTCCCTTGGTGTTTTGGTATTCTTGAGGTGAGGGGAAGCTGAGGGTCCTGCAACCTCCCTTGAGGTGGTGGAGAGCTGATCCTTGCATCTTCCCAACAGCTTCACACTCTGTAGGTCCCTGCCCAGGCTGGGCTGCTGCCGGCTGTGGGTGGGTGGCCTGGGGAGCCGCACACCCAGCCTCTCCCATTGGTCTGGAATAGTGGGGGGGCCTGCAAGGGGGCCAAGCACACACAGCAGTGGCAAAACAAACACTGCTCTGCCCTAATAGCAAGGTGGGGAGCTGTTGGGGCGGAGGGCCCTTGTAGCTCAGTGTACAGGATTAGTTCCGCTGCCCCAGCGTGCGGCTGGAGCACACGTTGGCACCAAAACTGCCTTGTTGGTACCGTGGACGAGGAAACTCGTGCTCTTGGAGCACACGGGTGGGTCGGTGCCTGGCTCTGGGGGTGGTTGAAGCGGGAGGTCTCCAGCAGAGCCAGGGGCTGGGCAGTCGCTGGCAGGGCTGGGCACCTACAGAGCAGGTCTGCTGTTGCCACTCCCTTCAGCACGTCTGCCCCGAGGGCCTTGCTGTGTCACCCTTGCAGCATTCTTGGCCTCTCCGTAGTCCAGGGCTACTTTTTGTTTGTGCTTTGGCTGTCCTGCTCCCCTTGGGTGGCTGATGCAACAGAGGAGGGGTGCAGTGGCACTCTGCTCTGAGAACAAAGCACGTTTCAGTAGAAACAAAGCACCTCTGATGGTTCCTGCAGGTTCTGCTCTCCCAGGGACAAATAAGAATCTCTTCCCGGTGCCCCAGCGCAGTGCGGAAACAGTGGTCAACCCTTTGATTCAGGCAGGGAAGGAAGTGCTGGGGGGCCAGGTGGCAGCCTGTGTTGCTCAGGCTCTCCAGAGCCCTCCTGAACCCCCCAAGACTGTGTTTCTAGAACCCCTCAGCCATGGCTTGTACCCTGGTGCAGGGAAGGGCTCCCTTGTAGCTGCTTTGGGCCTCTGCTGCTGGGGAGAGCGTGTTGTGTGCCAGAGCCAGGCGCTGGCCCGAGGCAGGGTGGGCTGTCCTCTGCCAGACTGGGTGCTCACTGTCACTGCCCTGCCCATGGCTGTGGCTTTGGGAAGATCCAGAACAAGCTCCTTGCCATCTCTGCAGTGTGATTTCTCCACCATGACCCCTTCTCATGCTGCACTGGAGGAAGAGGGTCAGCTCTGTCCGACAGGGCTCTGCTGCATCCTGCTTCCCACCAGCGTGCTCAGGCACAGACTTTCCTCTGCCTTGTCCTCACACCGCAGGGCTGCTGCTTCCTTTACACCACCCTGACCGAAATAACTTTCACAGCAGCAGAGCCTCCTCACCAGTGGAGATAACATGGCTCTAATACAGCCCTCTTCAACATCCCTGCACGCTCTAAGGGAAATACCCCAACAGACCTATGACAACACTTTTTTTTCCCCTAAATTTTTTTGCAGATCTCCCCAGAGGACTATGAGAAACATGACTTCCCTGGGGCCAAGGAACTGGCCGCCATGTTCCGCTTCTATGCGCTGAAGCCAGACCGCAACGTGGACCTGACCATGAAACTCAACCCCAAGGCCCGCACCTTCTCTCAGTGGGTGGCAGACAACAAGGCCGCCTTCTGACCCTGCCCTCCCTCCTCTGCTGCCCGAGCTGCTGCAGCAGGGGGCAGGAATGGGGGGCCAAAGGGGGCTGCGCTGAGCCCCACTGCCTCCCGTGGTGCCCTGGTGAAGGGCTGACCCTGCGGGGCCGGGCAGAGCCTTGGTACCTGCGTGTGCTCCAGGGCTCTCCTGCCATGCGGGTGAGACAATTCAGGGCAGCACGGGAGGAAAGGCTGCACAGCTGCTGGCAGATGGTGGGAGAAGCGCTACCTTTGCACACTGTCTCCAGGGAAGGGTGTGTGTAGTGATTCTGGGTGTTTTCACAGCTATAGGGTGGTGGTGGGTTGTTTTCTCAGGATCACTTTCTTTCCCTGGCAGCTCTGACACACGGCACCAGGCCGTGGGCTGAGCACCTTGTGCCTCTGGCCCCTGCAGGTACCCACGGCCAGCATGGGCTCCTGAGCACCCACAAAACAGGGTGTGGGTGTGTGTGTCCCCAGGGGGTGGAGTCCCCACAGCCCAGGCTCAGGCACTGTAGCCGAGGCAGCAGGCAGAGTGCTGCGTTAGCATCTCCCTGGCCACGGGGGACTGCACAGTGACGTGGGCAGTGTAACAAAAGCTGAGCCCAATTCCTCAAATCAGACAGCGCAGAGCTGTGGCCTGGCCTAGACCTAATTTCAGTTGCCGCCCACCCTAGGATTTAAGACTCACTTAGACTCCTTCCCCTGCCACACTGTATGCTTTAGGTACTGCTCAGGTACCAGCTCCGGGATGGGGCTGTCTCTGTTTGCACTTGAAGGCCCTCACAGCCCCCAGAGCTGCTCAGGACATCCAGCCCTCTCTGCTCCTTGTCTGAGACCTGCCTGTTACAGGGGGAGGGAAGGGGGGTGACAGACAAGGCTGGGAGAGTAGACAAGGCAGCAAGGCACAGCACATGTTAAATATCTTTATGAAGTCAATCTTATTTACATGGATACAGAATCACTTTACAGACAGTTTAATCAGGAGGCAACACGTGCTTTATTTCAGCAAATTAAGAAGGGCAAGACTATGACATGTCTTTGTTTAGCTGGTTGATTAGTATGTGGGCTGATGGTACCTGCACAGTATAACTAACAACAGCAGGCTACAGTAACCATGAAAACACTGCAAGAGCTCAACTCCACTTGGAAGGAGTGATCCACTTCACTTGTATTCTCACACATGTAGGAACAATGACCAATCATTTATGCTACGGGTGTTGCGCTAATGTAATAAAAGGCTTTGTCCCAAACTGACAAAGGGCTTGGTGATAAATTTGTACCCATTCAGAAGCGACAGCATTTGTATTGTAACTTCAGTTAATTTGAGGGGGTAAGGGAAACCTGTGGCAAAGCACAGGTTCCACTGCTGCTTTTTGTGGAGGAAATCATCAGGACTAAGAAATCCTAGGGCTGCAGAGGGAGCCAGGCAGCTGGGCAGGAAGATCCAGCCCCAGGGAGATCTCTCCCAGAGGTGTGCAGGACAGTGAGAGCTGTCATGAGCACAGGGCTAAAACCCACTGACCCACCAAGTCTCCTGGGAGAAGATAAGCAGTGCTAAGTTCGCCAAGCACAGGGCACCTGAGTGAGCAGCAGCCATCCTGGACTCCACCCAACACTCTGTGCTGGGAGGACAATTTTTATTTCACATTTCTACTGTTTCCGATTCTAAATAAAATTTCAACTTTAATTTTTTACCAAATAAGCTTCTAGCAGCAGTAGGGACTGTGGAGCAACCTCAAGAGAGCGCCACGAATCTGCAAAGCTGGCCTTTCCCTTCATGACCAGTGCCTGGGACGGTGGGTGGGTTTTGTATCACGATGCTTGTTGGTGCCTCGGTGGTCTGTAGCCTCTCCCCCGCTGGGATCCACACTGTGCTGCTGACTGACATCCTTCACTCTCCGGAGCCCGCTGCCAGAAACTTTCATTCCCAACTGCAAAGATGATCTGCTGCTGTTGGCTCTTAGTTTCCAGTAGAACGTTTCCCTGCAGTTGAGGCAAGAGAGACATCTGTTTCCTGAGCGAGTTGGCCTAAGGCACAAGTGCAGGCGGGAGAGCACTTCCCCCTGCCCTGTGTCACGCTCTGTCAGCCACACAGAGCAGATGAGTTTGAAGCCTGCAGTGACAGGAAGCTGAGCCCCTGCAATCCAAGACACCAGCATCTGCCAGAGAAGATTTCAAGTCCACAGCACTCCCTCAGAGCAGGCCAGCACCACTGAAATGGTGCCCTGAGTTCTAACACTGCTTATTTGTGTGGCACAGGCTTTGAGGTGCTTTACAACAAGGACCAATTCCTTCCAGGGTGCCGTAAGCCCATGGCAGGGTGAGTCCAGCCTAAGCACACCAGCACCAGAGGCCCTGTAGCCCACCTGCGCCTCCCAGCAAGCCCAGGCTGTGTGCGGGCAACAGAACTGCCCAGTCCCAGCTTTACCAGGCCAGTAACACCCTCGGTGCTTTGAGTCGGGTACAGCCACTGAGTGGATAAGGAAGCAGAGCTGCAGGGGAGGCCAGCAACCTCCCTGAAGGCATGCCCAACATTTTTGCTGCTTTTTGCTGTAGAAACAATGCAATTTAGTCCCTGGCTTTTTGCTCCAGGTCACAGGGAACAGCTAGGGCTTTTCACACCAGTGGCTGGAAGGCCTGAGGCTAAGTGAGAAGCAACGCTGTGCTTTTGCTGCTTCTACCTCCCAAGAAGTGCAAATTCTGCTCAGCGTGTGGGCAAGACAACAATAAAACACAAGAGGCCTCCTACCTCAGATAGGGTGTCAGGAGCTAAACATTTTCTTAAGTTTGGAAAGGAATCCCTCCTTGTTCTCCTCAGCCTCAGGCCTATCCCCGCCTGCGTCAGCGCTAGCCGTGGCCCTGCCACCTGGACACAAACAGCAAAGGGCTGCAGTCAGATAAATCTCCCACCTGTAGCCACCACCTCTGACGAAGTGAGCAGGTTATTTTAGACAGGGAATGGTCAAGGCAGCTGGTTTTGCCTGCACGCTGCACCTGGCAGCGAGCCACAGTACTGGGCCACTTGCAGTGAAAGCACTGTCAGGCCCAGACCCCAGAAGTGGAAAAGACCATGAGCCCATTTAACACCATTCCCTTCCCCTCTCCCCAGCCAGTGAGGGAATTCTCACGCTGCAGAGTCAAGCCAGGGACCCCACAGGCTTCAGAAACAAGCACTTGGAATTGAGAATCTGCCACTAAAAACAAGTTAACTTTACCACAGCCAGCCATGACTTTACAGACAAAAAAAAAGCTGTATTGGTGTCCCTGGAACAACCTCTCTTCCTGTTTCATGGTCATATCATGATCTTTTAGAGCAAAGTGGTGCAAAATCATACTGGGACCCTGCTTCATGTAATTTCAACCAATGCTCAGACAAACAGTATCAAGGAGAAAAACTCAAGCTAGATTGAAAAAGGCTACAAGTATTTCAGAACAACCACCCAGATAAAGAATCTTACTGGCAGCAACAAGCATAATTTTCCTGTATAAACAGGTCCTGAAAAGTCTGTCCCTCCAGAAGTGGCTACAGCAAAAACAAAGGAGACCTCTTTGCTAATCTCCTTTTATCTGGCAATAAAACTGTCAATAACAGGACCCCCAAATCCTCCTCAAGCTTTCTTCACGCACAGAGAACAAAGTCCAGTCCTCCCCATCCTCCCCCAGCTGCTCCCGAGCTGACTGATGCAATGGTATGAAACATCGAGGCCTGTGGCAGAACACACTTCCAGCCACTCATCATGTTTCTGCTTCCCAAAGCAAGGATATGCTCTGAGCAACAGCCTGTCTCTATATTGCAAACTACTGGCATTGTTCGTAATCCATGTTGCTGCTTAATTATAAAAAACTGAGAACATTTTTTACCTTTGGCACAGAAACGTCTTTAAAAAGCTGTAACGCACATTCTGTGCTTGGAGATCTCTCCCCTACCCCAAGGCTGACCTTTAATGTTTACCCTCAGCAGAAAAGACGTAACTTCTGTGTTACGGAAGCACTATAAAACATAACATTGACAAATATTTGGCAGATACTGCCTTCCAGTATCCTGAACTTCAGCATATATTCTTCAGGCTCTGGCATGTGTAGTAGAGAGGACTCAAGTTCCTGGGATCATTTAGCAGCTTTGAAAGACTCTCACCTTTCCCTGGCTGTACACAGTCAAACACACCCTTTTTAGTTTCAAGCACAAGACGACAACCAGCTTTAACAAGTTCACTGTTCCAATATAAGCAAAGAAAAAACTGTTTTCCAGTAACAAAAGACAAAGCTCTTGCCTTACTGTTCTACTGTGTTTTGCCTTTAGCTGCCACTGATGCCAGGGAACTCACCCCTGAAACTGAAAACACGTAATTGCTGAATCAAAATTTTTGATCCAGAGCCGAAAGAGCAGGTTTGCAAAGCTCCCCACTGTTGTTGCTCCCTCCATCACACTGACACTGTCTACTGACTCAGCACCACTGAACATTCCTATCCCAGGTTCCCCCATGTGCACAGGTATGGCTTAGAGCAGCTTTGACAGCAGTACTCCCCTCCAGCTTTCAAGGAGAAACGTTCCCACTTCAGTCAGAAACACAATGGGTTAGCTCACACAGAAAACCGGCCTGAAGCACATTCTTTTTCTACCTCTGCTACTAAGACAAGTTACTTCTGGCACAGGGGCAGAAGCAGGGAGTGGAAGGCATTCATCACCACAGCGACTCACCGCAACCTGTCAGGACCCCCAGTACCTCAAAACCCACACCCTAGTCACGCACACATCTGCCCAGTAAGTATTTGAGTGAAGCTTTCTGGAAAGAGGCTCCCTCCTTGCTTTGTGCAACATCAGACTAGAAGTATCTCCAAAGGAGCACTCACTCCCCTCACTCACCCGATGCTGTATTTGTGACCCCGTTCACTGTGCCATCCACATCTGCCTCGTCCTCAGCGTAGCTCATCATCAAGGCTCTCTGGCGATCCGTCAGCCTCCTGCAGGTCAAAGACAGAGAGGTGTTGGTTCTGCTTGTCTTTAGGGACAGTGTCTCTACACACCTCCTTAACCTTCTCCAGCAGCACACACGAGAGGCAACAGCTACTGGAAGTACAAGACATATACACCTGGCAAATGCTGGCAATCCCTACGGTGCTCTTAAAATGGGCAATCTGCGAAGAACAAGCCCCAGCGGAAGAGGAGATATGCATTTCACCAAAATGCAATGAAAAACCAAAAACATTTTCAAGCGCTGAGAAGAACCATGTGGAGCTGCAACAGAACACACATCTGGTGGGGAGACCTCAGGAAATGAACTCCCTTGCAGAGTGCAGCAATAGAAGCTAAAAAGTTTCCTTCACCACAGGAGCCAAGGGTGGCGAAGCAGTCTGAAAAGAAGCTGCCAAGGACTTCAATTCCTTTAAGCTGTAGGTGTGAGAGCACAGACACTTTGTAAGCCAAAACACTAAATTTATGTAACCAGGATCCAGACAGAATCAGACAGCCAGGCAAATATGCAGGTGCAGAACTACTTATGCACTTGCAGGGTTTAGGATTTTTAGACCTGGGTTGCCAAATGGTATTATTAAAAAAACCTCTACCTCACATTAGAATAAAAAGCAGAGTGGGAAATTAATCATCTTCATAAAGCAGGCATTTTCAAAAAAAATCTTTCTGAACAACATGTTTTGCAAAAAGTTCAAGATTTCGCAGAAACTTGCATTAGCTCTACTTACTGAGGAACTTTTATCTTTATGTGAATGTAGTGGTCTCCGTAGCCGTAACTGTTAACCTTGGGAATGCCTTTCCCACTCATTCGAATTCTCTGGTCTGGCTGAATACCAGGGGGTATCTACGACAGAGGTGTCACATTTATTACTCTAGTTTAACCATTTACATAGTAATTACATGTCTATAAAAGTCAACTACTCCAGCAAGCTTCAAAGTAGGATGGGAGAGATCTGGAACATTCATGCATCTGGACACATTCAGCAGCTGTCAGTAATGACAGAAAAGCTTTTGAAGGAACAAATAAAGAACCTCGCACAGTCTGTAGACCTTGGACAGGATTTATCCAACAATCCACCGGCCCTTCCTCTCCCTGTCCCTAGGCAGCAACAGGAAAGGACGCGTGACCAAGCAGGTCACAAGCTACCTGACACTCAATCCTGAACAAGTCCGAAACACAATACTGGCAGACTTAGGAGATTTGCACCATCTTTGCAGTAAAGGGGAAGTCTCTGCTGTCCCACATCAAATTTATGCCCAAGCTTTTCCACATAAGCATACTTACTGTGATGTTGATTGTCTCGTACAAGCCTTGACATCTGGCTGTGCCTCCCAGAACAGCCTGTGCTATTGAAATAGGGAGCTCTGAATGGATATCTGCTCCATTTCTTCTGAACACAGAACTTTTTTGAACCTAAAAGGCAGGCAGTTCCAAAGAGAAGTGAGCACACCACCACAGAATTCTCACAGTAAACAGCTTTGCAGGTTCTCAGAAGAAAAACATACCAGAATGCTGTAGTCAGACCCTTTACCATCTACAAACTTCATGGCTAAGAAGTGTAAGTTCAGTCTTTTAGAAAAATAACCATACTTAGGAGGCTTAGGAGGACGCCTGCTTCCTACCTCAGCAACTCCCTCCCCCAAACCTGTTGTCAATTTATCAGTATGATTCTGCGGAAACAGAGAAGCTTTGCCCAGTACCCTGAACAGGGGAAAGCCAGAAGAGGGAGACAAGCACTTCTGCAGCAGTCTCACAAGCTGGAAGAGAATTAAATCCTCCTGCACCTCTAAAAAGGTGCTGAAAACAATTCTCTCCCATACAGATGCATCTGACAGGACACCTACAGAAGAGGGCCCCAGCTACAAAATGTGTGTCTGAAAAAGGACGCTTGACCCGCCAGCCTCTGCTCCCGCTGCCCTCCGCGGCGCTCCCACCTCTGCCAGCAGACAGCTCCATCACATTTCCAAGTCAAAGACTCAAGGTATCAAGAGCCTACTCTGCATTTTGATGCACACTACCGTAAGGGCCTCGTCCTGGAACAAGCAGCACAATTCTTCATGAGCAGACTTACACCTTACACCGCTTGTTACAATGCAGCTCTCCTGCTGTCTCAGAAAGTTCACGTGGATCATGTTACCTCAGCTGTTTCAAAGGATCACTCGCTCTTCCTCCTCTGTCCCCCATTCACACAGTCGCTTCCCAGGCAGTTGTGAAGGCAACAATCAACCAACTTAAATAAGGAAAACAGCTTACAATACGTACCCTAAATGTAATGAAAATTTCTTTCTTCCCCACAGGCATGCGAACTGTCTGCCCATCCTCAACACCTGCAATCAGAAAAAAGAAGGAGTGTTACCTTGCGTTCTAATCCATGTGTTACCTGAGTACCTCCAACTCTTGCCACCAGCCAACCAGCGGGCAGCACAGTAACTCTCCAGAGGAGCCCAGGAGCTGTGGCCAAAGGAAGGAGGTGTCAGCACATGTTTATACCTCTGAGGTGATCACTACGCCCCAAGCAGGCTTGTTACTTCAATCCCTACGGAATTCTTTAGGGAACCTCATCAGACTAAGGAACACTGGGCAGCCTCCACTAGCTGCAGGAAAATTCCAAGCTGTTCATCCAGGGCGGTCTCATAGAAGCATGTCTTCAGCCCCACCACTCACTGTACCCTCTCTGGTGAGAAAGGCCATCAGCACACTGTTCTGAGCCAGGCTAAGGCTTCCAAGATTCCCACCCTCTCCTCAGGCTTCCTCAAGGCCAAACAGAAAACCCAAGGCAACAAAACCTTTTGAGTTTCACTTTTCAAAACCTGACTAGAAGGATCCATGCAACAACCAAAACCTCAGCTCAGGAAGGGCAAAGTGAAAATGTATATCCATGGCCAGAAAGTTCATCTCATCACTAGCCCCTTTATCAACTGCCAAGTAATCAACCTGCTTTGTTCATAAAGTAACTTCTCTGCAGCAAAACTTGTTATGTTGCTATCACATTTGTACCTGGCAGGGACCGGCCATGCTTTCGAGGAGAGTTGCTGTTGGCCAAGTGGAAGCAAATAACTACAGTTCTTTAACAGATAACAGCACACAAGTACACCACTAACCAGCTGGCACAGGGACCATCACTGTCTTCTTTTGTTTGGTTTGCCCTGTTCCTCGACATACTACACATGGTGTTGTTATGATGGAACCACGACCACCACATCGTCGGCATGTAGATCTCATTACAAAAGGGCCAGTATTTATTGTCTCCTAGTGAAGAAAACACAGAGTACAAATATTTAGTACAGAGATGGTACTTTTCACTCCACAAAACACTGCCAGCAACTGGCCCAGCACATCCGAGTCCTCCTAATCGCACATGCAACCTGATAGGACAGCAATATCCTTTAGCAAGAGGTGGAGTAAAAAACTGGCTCAGAAATTCAGAGGATGCTGTCTATGAGATTCCATTGCCATCACATTCTGATTTCCACTGAAAACCATCACGACTACAGTATGGCAGGGGCAAGGGAAACACAACACTTCCCATCTCAGGGCTTTAATGTGCAAGAAGGAACAAAGCTCCTTACAGTGCTATTTCACAAAGGACTATAAAACATCTGTATTTTGAGGAATCCAAGGACAATCCATTTGCATGAATTATTGCCAGTGTCCAGGAAAATGTTACAGAGACTGAGCTATGGACTGAAGTGTGAAAGCCACCTGCCAAACTGAGGCACACAAGGAAACAGTGGGAAGAACTCGCAGTCTCCTCTCACCAACCACATCTGTTCTGGGCAGAAAGACACTCTGGTCACTGACGACTGATTGCTGGGACCCATTTTGATGTGCAGAAATTGAAAGCCTGAAGCTTGATCATTACTTACTGTAACTAACTTGAATCTTCTTATTTCACAATTATGTGTAGGCTATCACCACCCTGCTCCTCCCTCCACCCCTCAAAGTAATGCCCAAGTAATTTCAGAACTGTTACATTATATAAACATGGCTTGCTGGATTTAGGATACCAGATGACCTAACCCTGAAGGCTAGTGTTTTTAGCTGGGTGGAGAACTTATGTAATACAGAGAAAATCTTTCTAGGGCCTATTAACAGCAAGTCCACATCAACTCGGCTTCACCCAAGATAAGCTGATGACTGTAGTGAGAATTTTTCACTGTGGAGGGGACTGAATTGCCCCAACAAGGAAAAGCACAGCAGAACCTGTGTCTTAAAAAGCACTTACCATGCCAGTGCCACTGCAGTAGTGACAATGCTGCGCTTTGGTACCGGGTTCGTGTCCTTTACCATTGCATCGCTCACAGGAGTCATTGATGTTCACCACGATCTGCTTGTTAACACCTTTTGCAGCTTGGGTGAATGTCAGTTCCATGATATACTGTACAGGAAACATGAACATCAGTCTGCAGCCAACAAACGATGGGGTCTCAAGCAGACTGAAATTGGTTTAGGCCAAATAGCAAACAATGCTTAAAATACATCCAGGTAACAGAGGGTGGGAAGAAACAGATCAGAAGGGTTCTGCCTCACTTGAGGAAGCAATAATCTCTCATATAAGTCAAAAGGGGTGCAGAAGGATAGCAAACATTACAGGAATGATCACACCAGTCTCATGAGCAGCTGTGTAGCAGAAATTCATTTAAAAATACAAAAAAAGGAAGTAAAAATAGAAGTCAAGCATTTTTCTGCACTCAGGAAAACTCTAAATGCTTCTAAAGGCTTTGTTTAATGGGAATTCAGCAACAGGTGAGGGAGAAGGCTCTCAATCGCAATAAATCCTTTTCCTCAGTAAACTCTTTAAATCAGCAAAGATAACTGCACGAAATAGGAAATTCTATTTATAATAGAAAGGCTATTTTCAGTAAAGCCAGAAATACTGAATATAAAACATTTCTGAAGGCAGCACATGAACCAACACTGTTGATACTTAAAAGAGCATTTAGCTGCAGTACAAAGAACAAGACATAGGTTTTGGTTTATTACGGGCTCGACTGCAAAGTTAAGCCCATTAAATTGCAAAATTAAGCCAATTAAACTGCCAAACCTAATGCTGGAAGGCTTGTTTTCTAGTTAAAAGGTTGTTTGTGGTTTTTAGCATTACAGATCAAAGTAGACATATGTAAATCAACGCACAGCAGAAAAGACGCCTCTACAATGATGGAATTGTTTGGCAGCAACAACTGGTGTCAGGAAACACCAGATGAAGTAGCTGAAGTCTGGAAAAAATATTCTACCTGGAGGCGTGGAGAATGTATCTGCACGGCTTATCAAAAATACCTGACTTGCCCACCCATACAACATAACATTCCCAGAAACAAATTATTTGCTTAAGCTCACTCCTGAAATGATCTGTCACAGACTAGTGTCCCTCTCTAGCTTTTGAGTTTATTGTTTCCCATTTTCATTTCATGACTTGAAAAATAAATGCACTTCATACCTCCTGGGGTTGGTCAAAGACATTCTGAAAATCGCCAAAAGGAGATCCCGAGAACTCTCCAAAGATTTTTCTGAAAAGCTCTTCCGGATCAATCGATGGACCACTGCTCCAGTACTGCCGCCCAGCACCAGCACCTGTTGCTCCAGGATCAAAACTAGCTGTGCCGTACGCATCGTACTGTTTCCGTTTCACTTCATCACTTAACACCTTTGGGGCAAAAGAACGATGCCATCAGGATACTATACAGATCCTGAGCAACTGGGCAGCCTGTATCTGCAGAGCAGCGTCTTTCGGGAGGATTCAAGGCCACTGGCATTACAGCCACAAGCCCACGTTCTCAAACCTCGCTGTCATCAGGAGGGCTATCCCGGCTCTCAGCAGCATATGAATTACCAAAAAGCTGCTTCTTCCCTGGTATCTCCCAGCTCATCATCAGGAAAATGACAAGATCTTACTAATTTATAGCAAGCAAGAATAACTTACATCATATAGTCAATCATTAATGTATCAGGTGAAAGCTGGTAATAAGAGTGCTGGAGTAAATTTGGAAACCCCTGAGTGCAAAAACCAGCACAAGATTTTTGAACAAGCTAAAAAGCAGGAAGAAACAGGACCAGAGTTGCACAGTGGAAGGTAGCTCTGTCTCAAACAGCTGATAACTGCTGACAGGTTTTCTGTTTGTTTAAACTGACCGATAATTCTACTGCAGTGACCACAGCATCTATGCTGGTCACTCACTGCTAAGAAGGAGCACACAAATTGAAGAGCCCAAAACATGTTCAGGTAAATCAGATACTTGGGCTAAGTAATTTCCAGGAGACACCGCCGGGACAGAGATACTCAAGCCTAAAGTATAAGACATTAAAAATCAGACATGGTTTTACAGAAAATACACAGAAGAAATGTTTCCCTCCCCCAGTCTACTCTCCAATCGTTCCTCCTTTGCACGATGATAAAATCCTGCATATTACCTCATAGGCCTCTGCCAGCTGAGAGAACTTCTCTTTAGCTTTAGGGTCATCCTTATTTGTGTCAGGGTGGTATTTCTTTGCCAGCTAAACAACAAAAATCAAACTATTAGAGACAAAAAGAAGTAATTTACTTTAGCATATCTCACATATCAGGAAAAACACATTAGGCAGGGCTTGGCATTCACTATCTGTGCTTTAGGGAACTGAAAGCCTTCATTTTCCATTATCCATTTCCATTATAAGGAACAACTGGAGCTGCTCCTGACTCTCTCAGCAATCCCAGTACCTGCCGGGAGGAGACCCGAGATGACAGCACAGACAGACCACACTTTTGAAGAGGTCCCCAAAGCGATGCACGAGCTTTCCCACCGCCACCCTCCAGCGGGGCCAAACACAGGGATCTCGAAGGCAGCATCCCCCCCGGCAGGGCCCGCGCCCGAACGTGCCTGGTAGTAGGCCTTCTTGATCTCCTTCTGGGTGGCGGTGCGGGGCACCCCCAGCACCTGGTAATAGTCCTCCTTGGCGTGGGCCGCAGCGCTGCTGTGGAAGGAGGCGGCGGCAGCGCGCTTCGTCCCTGCGGGAGAGGAGGGCAGAGGGGCCGGGTGAGGGCCGGGACGGCGCCGCCAAGGGC
>NW_020799118.1:15151194-15157877 GCF_003259725.1 Athene cunicularia | reverse complement strand
CGCCAGGCAGCGCTGCCTCGCCCGTGCCGGCCGGGGAAGCGCCCACCCAGGGTGAAATGCTGGGCCCTGCTCCTGCCACCCCGCTTCCGCAGGCGAAGAGGAAGCGCTGGGGCCTGGCGGGACGGTGTTGAGCTCCATCACCCTGCCCGCAAGCTGTAGAGCTTGGCACCGCCGAGGCCAGGCAGGTCTGATGGGTTTCCCTGGGCGGTACGGAGCTAGGGGATGCCCAGCTCCGACCCCTGCCCGGCAGGTAACCTGGCCAACCATGCTGAGTGGCGTGATCCATCTCAGCTCGTGAGGCAATACTGGGTCAGGGATGGGTTATGCCGGGTGAGCCATGTCAGGGAGCACCATCAGGTCATGCAGCTCTTCTGGGGACTCCCTGAGCCGGACACCCTTTGCACCGTGGCTGTGAGCGAGGCTGCTGCTGCTCTGCCACCGTGGAGGAGGGTGGGGGGATCCTGCCCGGGTGACTCCCTGACCATGGGGCAGACAGGAGCTGGGACAGCTGGAACAGAGTCCCTGCCAGGGACAGTCCCACATAGGGAAGGGACAGCATGGGTTAGATGCGTGGTGCAGGCTGCTCTGGTTACCAGTTGTGCCAGGGTGGCACTCAGGTGCGGGAAGCTGGTACCCTTTGGCATAGGCCATGTGGCCAGAAGAGGAGGGCTCAGACTGGATGGGTGATGCTGCTAAAAATCATTGCATCTTGCTGCCTTTGAAAAGAATTTGAGGGCTCCCAGGGCCACCAAAATGTTCGTCTTCTAGTCCTTGGACATCAGCACGCTCCTTCCCTGTAAATTTTCAGCCAAGCCATCCTCATGCCAGGCTGGTCTCTCCTGTGCTCACACACCTCTGCAGACCCAGCAAGCATCCAAAATCTCCTCCTGAGTTTCAGCTGTAGGAGGGGACATGGTGTCCCCAAGCATCCCACCATTCCCATAGTGTGCTGGGCTCGGTGTGCCTGCAGAGCAGGTGGCAGATCACGGAAATCTCAGCCAGCCAAGCATTTGGCTGCAAACCTCAGGGTGCAGATGAGCTGCTGCCAATGGCTGGTGTGAGGAGCGCATGTGTCTGTGCGGTGTGGGTGCCGGGACACCAGTCCATGGGGGGGTTATGGCATCCTCCAGGGAAGGATGTCCCTGTCACCACTACCCCGGTGTCAGTCCCTGTGGTGAGGGAACTCTGCAGGACACCAAGGGACAGTGTGCTCTCACCCCAGTGTGTGAGGAGGCTCCAGCAGCCTGCACCAGGCTCAGCACGTGGGAGGTGGTGGCCTTTCTGAGAGGCATTTCCCATCCAGGCATGAAATGTGTCCCTAGGAAGTGAGGCCACGTCACCCAGCTCTGTGAGGCAGGAGGTGTGAGATGGATGTCTTGTCTCCAAACCCATCTTGGATGTCACAGCGGGAAGCGCTGTTTGTGTCCCTGGCTGAGCAGAGCAGTTTGTTTATGGAGGCGAAGGCAGACACTTGACCTGGCCAGATCAGAAAGCTCAGTGTCAACAAGAATGATCACATCTGAGCCACTTCTCCCCTTCAGACAGCGTATGCAGGGCTCTGCTGGCAGAGGCACCCTGAAAGCTTGTGATTTGTTTTAGGGACGTGGCCAGGATGGTGCCATATGCTTTACTGGCCGCTCTGGCATGCTGCAGGAATGATCGCTTCCCTGAGGGCTCCCGCGTGCATGCAGGGACATTGCAGAGCCAGGATGGACCAGCTCAGTGGTCCCTCTGTGAAACTTCACTGGAGGGGTCCTGCGTTGTTCTCCCTGATGCTGAGGGGCACATGTGGCCAGTGACACCCCTCACTGAGGGACCTGTGCAAGGTGACAGGGCACAGATTGTGGGACCCTTCCTCCTGAGTCTTGGTTATGCTCCAGACCTGTTCCCCATCCCCTCTGCAGCCCCCGACCCGCTGGGTGCAGGGAGAGGAATCTCCCTTCAGCAGGAGAGGGGTTAACAGGGCTGCCACCGAGCAGGCTGCTGTGACAAGGACAAGAGGAAGTGCTGCAGGAACTGCTGCTCTCTGTCAGACCTCAAAAGGAAGTTGTGCAAGGAGAGGAAACCTGGGGCTCTGTCCTTTTGGGGCAGTGTATGCAGCTCCCTTCCCTGCAAAGGGCTCTGCCCTGTTTGTGGCGTATCCACCGCTCTGGACACCTGCTGCAGCTCTCTGTGATGCCTGTGGCCGCCGGTGGGCATACAGGCATGGTGGCAGCTGTAAAACACTGCCGTTGCTTTTGATCGAGGGTTGGACTTGGCCCTGGGTGTGCCAGGGAGCTCCTGATCCTGGTGGCCTCTTGAGGTCGGGTGTCTGTGTCACATCTGGCTGATGCAGGGCATCCCAGTGCGCCACAGGTGCAGTGCTCAGCCGTAGAGTAGTAGTGAGAAACACTGCAAAGCAGGATTTTGGTTTTGGAGCTGTAATGAAGTTGCTTGGCTGTGTGTCCATGTGGGAATCATGCTGCTGGAGGTGTCTATCTGCTTGTCAGCCACAGCCCGATTGCAGCCCAAGAGCCTTTGTCCCATCCCAAATTTCCTGACATCAGTTTATCGCAAAGTCCTTTGAGCCCTTCCCACCATAGGGTAGCCCAGGGCTGGACAGTTTGGGGGAAAAGCAGCACTGGAGCTGGGATGCTCCTTTCTCCCCTTCCTGGCAAAGCTGGCCCTGAAGCCTCCAGCCCCAGTGAGGGGCTGCACTTTCATACAGGGAGCGTGAGCAGCTACATTGTCCTGGTCCTCACAGAGGATGGGGCCCTACAAATGTGCCTTCAGCATGATCCCATCAGTGTCACCAGCCTCCAGGTAGTTCCAGGTCCACCGGCATGGCAGGTCTGTGGGAGCTGAGGGTTTCTAATGATGCTGTGCCGATGCTTCATTGTCTCCCCTCCAGCCGTGCTCCGGCTGCGGTGTCGAGCTCCTCCAAAACAGAGGCATCTCCTTGATGTGGCTTTTCCCTCTCCATCTCAGGCCTGGATCAGCGGTATCCGAGCGGGCTCCAGTGCATCCTGTGGGAACCATGTGAAGGCCAGCTGCCGCTGGATCGCATTCAATGCTGAGGCAGCAGGTGAGGCACAAGGGAAGGGGTGCTGAGCATGGCTGGGGCAGGTGGGATGGATTTGCCCCTGTGGTCCCTGCAGGGCTGGGTGGTGGGTCAGCCCTACGGACCCCAGGAGGCATGAAAGTGAGCAGAGGAGGCTTTTCCCAAATTCTCCCAAAGGTGCTGGCAATCCCACACCCCTTGCATTGCAAAGCTGGGTACCCTCCCACTGTGTCCCAGGATGAGGGGGTTCCTGGGAGCATCTCGTGGGCGATGGGCAGGCTGGAACACGGTTGGTGACCTGCTCCTGTGTCCTCTCCTGTAGGCATGCTGGGCATCGTGCCACTGGAGTGCAAGGATGGAGGCAAGAGGACCGTGTCTCAGCTCTGCTGCCACTCAGGTGAGCTGGGTGTCTGCCAGCCCTGGTTTTGGCTTGTCCCGTGCCTCTGCCGTGCTCTGCACTGGGGCACCAAGGAGCTGGGCACCACCTCCCACCTCCACAGGAGGTGTTTGGCCTTGTGTGGGCTGTGTGGAGGTGCTCATGTGCCGAGTCCAAGCCCAGAATGCTGTGTTGGGGTGTCTGTTTCCCAGACGAGGGGCTGGGGGAGCTGCTGGAGTCCCCAGGGACCATCACCCATGGGGAGGGTGACTCTGACAAGTCAGTTATGTCAGAGGCACAAGCCAACTGCAGCCACACTGACCACACGAGGCTCTGCCAGGCTGGGCTCTTTTGCTTAAGGAGCCAAGCTGATCCACATCCCTTCATCTCTTGAGTTGCAGCGAGGACACGTAGCTCTTGCTCACGCTCTTCCTCTAGCACACCCTTCCCATGTTACTCATTGCACGCCCTGAAGTTCTCGGTACACCCAGTGCTGGGCTGGTGGAGGAGCTGGGGATGGCATCACCACAGGTGTACCCAGCTCCGGAGACGGGAGGAACAGGCTAGACCAGTGGCCACGGGGCCCTGAGCAGCTCTGCTGTGGGCAGAGGGAGTGCTGCAGGTGGAGAGGCGGCTGGCAGCATTGCCACTGGCAGAGGAACACACACTGCAGAGGCAGAGGGCTCTGCCTTCTGCCTCAGCACGGGGAAGGGGTGGTGGGGAGCTTAGGGTACCCTTCTCCTGCTGTGCGAGCAGCAGTGCCAGCCTGGGGGCACTGACCACCCATTTCCTAAAAATTGCACCAGAGCAGCAAGACGGGAGCCAGTCCCAGGGCTGCCCTCCTGTGTGTGGTGCCTTGGCATCACCGCAGGACCGCATGGTGTGCCCAGCTGCACTGCCTGCGCCCAGCTCAGTCCCTGCCCCGGGGCGCGGGGCGGACCACCGTGAGCTGCGCTGTGCTCCCAAGCAGGCCAGTGAGCTCTGCTGCTCCCGGGAGAGCACTGGAGGGGTGCACAGGGAGCCAGCACAATGCTGTTGGATGGCTTCTTACTGAGATTTAGCACAAGCCCTACTAGAGAAACACCTCCAAAGCGGGGAAGAGATTTTTCTCCCCCCCCGGGCAAATGCAGCAGACTGAGCTGCTCGCTTCTCGTGCCTCCGGGGCCTGCCTCTCCGCAGCCTCCTGGAAGCGGAAAAGTACACAGTGACCTACTTTCCCAAGCGTGCCAAATGCATCCGAGGGGCTGCCGCTGACGGTGCCAGCCTTCCTCTCGCGGGGCCCTGCTGCCGGAGCTGCGAGGAGCAGCCCTGCGCCGGCGCGCCGAGCCGGGGCGTTACAAAGGGAGCCTTGTTACCAGCACGGCCCCAGCTGGCTGTGGCCTCGCTCACCAGCAGCCGGGCCGGCACAGATGCCCTTGTGCTGTTCATGCTTCTCCCTGTGCCTCCTGGGGATGTCTGTCCCAAAATCAGAGCCAAAGCTGGGTGGTGGTGGGTTAGACAGGGAGATGCAACTGTGCGGTGCTGCCCTTCAGGGCGCCTGACCCCCGCCGAAGGGGTGCGAGATCCTGACAGTGTAGAGGGGCTCAGGCTCTCGCAGCAAAGCCGAGCTGCTCCAAAATGCCTCGGTGGGCCCAGATCTGGCCCCGGCTGCCTGCACATATGTGTGTATGAAAAGAGTCTGAGGCTGGAGAAGAGCAAAGACACGCTGCCTGCAGGGGTAAGGTGAGGACAAACCTCTGCCCTTCTCCTTCCAGATGCGGTGACAGACTTTGACTTCTCACCCTTTGATCAGCTCCTGCTGGCTACAGGCTCTGCTGATGAGACAGTAAGTGCAGGGTGCCTGGGGTCCCAAGGGGACATGCTGCGTCTCTGGGGTTCACTGGAGAGCCCAGGGGAGGTGGAGCTGAAGCAATGGGAATAAGAGGAGCCTGGGGAGTAGGGTGCCAGCCTTGGGGAGCGGCGTGGTGTCTCCCCAAGTTGTGGGGGACAGGGCAGATGGTGTCAGCCATGGATCAGCCCTCTCCCACGTGGGATACCCGCAGCTCTGATCCCACCAAGCCGCAATGAGGGGTCACCTGGTGTCCTCAGGGACCAAAGCCTGGAAGAGCAGCAAGCCCAGGTTGGGCACTGCCAGCCCCCAGCCAGGTCCGGCTCGTCTGCCTGGGGACTGACCCACCTCTCCCTGGGGCTGCAGGTGAAGGTGTGGCGACTGCCCGAGAGCGGCCAGGACATGCCCAGTGGCGCAGGGCTGACCCTGGGGCCCGGGGGGGGCCCAGTGGACATGCTGCAGTTCCACCCTACAGCGGACGGCGTCCTGGCCAGCGGCGCAGGGAAAGGAGTCACTGTCTGGGACGTGGGGCAGCAGCAGCCGCTGACAGGTAGGCATGGCCATGCCCATCAGCTCTTGCCCGTGACATGTATCTCCACCATGCTGGTGCCTGGGCTCAAGCATCAGGCTCAAGTCTGGATCTCAGTGTCACTGAACAGCCAGTACAGGTGGCTGTTAGAGCAGGGAGCACCACAGCTCCTCGTGCCTGCTCACGGGCTCCCTTACACTCTCATGTAATGGTGTAAAAGGCTCCTGTGCTGCTCGGGGTGTCTGTAGCAGCTTTGATGGGGATCCCCTGGGGTGACAGGTGCCTCTTCCTGTGCGTGGGTAGACATGGGTGCCATGGCCTGTTGCTGACCAGCCTTGCCCAGACCTCAGCTAACCCGATGGGGAGAGGAGGCTGGGCGACAGCACAGGGGTGTAAGTGCCCTGTGGCAGGGGTGCTCCCTGCACAGACACAGCAGCATCCCAGTGGGTCCTCGCCTCTGCTCTGGTTGCCACTGGCCTTTTGGAAAGGCCAGATCATTTCCCTGGGGGAGTACTCTGGTGCTCACGGGTGGGAGGGCGATGGCTCCTGCCCATACGCCTGGCCCGTGCGTGGGACGAGCCCTGCATGATCCCGGGCCTGCTTTCCTTCCGCAGCCCTGGACTCCCACGGGGACCAGCTGCAGAGCCTGGCCTGGAAGCGAGACGGCCGCCTGCTCGGCACCTCCTGCAAGGTGAGCAGCTCGCAGGGGCAACCTCGCAGCGGCACGACATGGCCGCCCTGCGCCCTGGTCCTGGGGGGCACACGGCGATCCTGTTCTGAGGAGAAAAGGGCAAAAATGGGGTCAGTGAGCGGCACCAGGGCCGAGGAGGATGGGAGCACTAGATGGCGCCTGCTGCTCGCTGCCCGCCTGCTGCCGGACACGCAAGCGCACGGAGGGCGAGCGGGCAGG
>NW_020799118.1:15135947-15151144 GCF_003259725.1 Athene cunicularia | reverse complement strand
AGGCCGGGCGGGCAGCGCCGAGCAAGCATATGGCCCGGGCGGGCAGTCTCCCCTCCGTGCTCAGCGTGCAGGCCCAGCGTGCGGGCCAAGCAAGCTGCCAGGCCGCCGGGCCCGGCCGTCACAGAGCAGGATGGAGCGCGCAGACCAGGCCTGCAGGCTGAGCGAGCAGTCGCCCCGCCGTGCCGAGGGCAGAGGCTCAGCGTGCAGACTGGGTGTGCAGGCTGAGCGAGCGGTTGGAGCCCCGTGCCAAGCGTGCAGGCTGAGCACAGAGGCTAAAACCCCAAGCCGTGCCATCTGGGGTGCAGGTCAGCCCCCGAGCCATGCCGTGTGGCCCCCAAGGCCCGCAGCACTGCCGTGCCGTGTGGTGTGGGTCTGGCCGGCACCATGTGTGCTCCCCAAAGAGCACCCTGGCAGCAGGGCTGGCACCGGGGCACCTCCCTGCTGCCTCTGTGCCCCGGCCATCCCTTTCCGAAGGGCGTCCCACCCCCCGTTTGGCTGGGGGTGCTGGGCAGGAGAGTGCTCACTCCCCAGCCTGTGGGATGCTGTGGAGTGCTGGCAGGGTGGCATCTGAGGGTTGCGCTTCAGACCTGGCTCTACTTTGCAGGCTCCTCCCTTCTCTGGGAGCAGTTTTGAGGGTGTTGGGGTCCTAGTGAGGCTGTGGGTGTCCTGGGGGTGCACCCTTGCCTGCAATGTGGGGCAGGACGTGGAGGAGTGTGCAAGCCATCCATAGGGGCGGGCACTGTAGGCAGGAGAGTAATGATGGGCAGGAAGGAGCGGGGCTGCTCACTCCAGCCTTCTGCCTAATACAGCCTGACATCCTGCTGGCCCCAAGGTCCTTAACCCTCCTTTGTTTTCTTTTTATCTCAACAGGACAAGAAACTGCGGATCTTTGACCCCCGAGCCAGCCCGGCCGCCTCTCAGGTACCGTCCCTCTGGGGTGTGCTGGGCAGTGTGGTGCAGACAGCCCTGCCTGGCCGGGGTGCCCTCTGCCTGCTGTGAGCTGGGCTTGGTGCCTCAAACTGTCCCAGCCTTGGGACAGCTTGGGAGAGGCAATGCAATGGCATGGGCTGAGGGCAGGGGCACGGGGCTCCTCGACCCTGGTGGGGTTCAGCATGGGGGAGCCCTGCCCTCCCGCCCAGGCGGGCGAGCTTCCCCAATGCACTGACACGCTGCTGCTGGGGGCTGTCTGCCTGCGGGCAGCGATCCCGAGCCCTGCAGGCAGCAATCCTGAGCCCTGTGGGTGCTGCATCAGGACTGTGAGCTGGGGGCTCGGTGCCGCCGTGCAGGAGCTGGGCAAAAGACTCTCAGGGACAAGGACCTGCCAAGGGTGAGGGCTGGGCGGCTGGATCCGCTCAGCTCAGCAAATAACAGCGATTAGGAAATAAGTAGAGGACTTAAGCCTTGACGTCGAGTTTAAACAGCCTCTTATTAGAGGTTTCCTGTGGCTTGGGGGCTCTGGCTGCCGGCGGCGGCTGCCGTCCCTCCCTGCAGAAGGAACTGGAAGCCTTTGGGAGGGGAGGGATGCAGTGGAGAGCAGGGCAAGATGACTGTAGCAGGCTCTGCGGCTCCTCATGCCTCTCCTGCTGCCGGTGTGTGCGTGCCTGGGCACTCGGGAAGCTGATGGCCTCCGGTGCCTGTGCTCAGGCATGGGGGTAACCCCAGGCACTGGCCGGGGGGAGCTGGTGCCCCAACACTGCACTGCTCCAGGACAGACTCTCCCGCTGCCCCTGTGCAGAGCCTGGCTGCTGAGCTCCTGTGAGGGCCCTGGGTGGTTTTGGTGGGTACAAGCAATGCCCTGACCCTTCAGGCAGCCTTATAAATACACCACCACAATATATAAATACAAAACCAGCGGTTACATGCAAGTGAGCCAGGGCAGAGTACTCCCAGCCCTCAAGTGGCCCCTGTGATGCTCCCCTGATCCGAGTGCCATTTGTCATGGCTGGAAGGTACCAGTCTCTGCTCCGAAATTCATCCTGCCCCTATCCACCAACGGCTCTGGGCGCTGCTCCCCTTCCTGCCTGCTCCCTGCCTCTCCCCCTGCCAGACCTGTCGGCTTGTGTGACGGCATTTTAGCAAAGCTGTGAGCACAATGGGCTTGAGCCAAGTCTCCTGGGGAGGGTGGACTCTGTCTCACTGAGCTATTAAAAATAACGTGTGAATGATGGTGGCTGTTCAAAGCAGGCAGCTCACTTCCCTCTGCTGCTGTCTGATCCAGCCCGAGGCCGGCGCTCGGGGTTTGCCAAGAGAAATATGCACCTTCGCTGCCGCGGCCAAATGCTGCCGCGCCACAGCCCTAACCCCGGCCAGCTGAGAATTGATGAAGATGTTTAGTCTTGGAGAAGTACTGTGCTGAAGGGGAAAACTTTAAAATGCCATAAATCCTCTGGAAGTTTGCACAGGGCTTGCTTAGCCAAGAGGAATAACACTCCTGTGTTTTGTTTTTTTCTTTTTTCCCGGTTTGCTGGAGGGCTGGGTTGTTTGGAAAAGCTCCTTCTCCCCCCGGGCCAATGCGGTTACGAAACCGGGTGATGCCGGGGCCACTGTGCGGTGCCAGCGCCTCGCAAGCTCACGACTTTTAAGTCACCTGTTTTTTTGCAGCGGTGAGTGAGGTGAGCAGTGCAATGGGTTTTCCAGCTGGGCTGGCCCCTGCAGCACTGCAGACTGGGTTTCCTCCACAGCAGGCAAAGGGCTCGGGCTCAGCACCACCGCCAGCTCACCCTGGTCCCTTTGCGGCACACGGTGCTGAAGCTGTCCTCAGCCTTGGGCTGCTCCTTTGGCTGGTTTTCTTAATTTGTCAAGCCTGCCTCATTAAACCATTCATTTTTTTAGAGCAGGGGGAAAAGGATGAGAAAGAACTAAAATAAGAGCCTTGGGGAGGAGGGGTTGCCGCCATGGTGCGGTGATGCCTGATGCTGCTCTGGGGTCTTGCAGATGCAGCATACACGGGGCTGGAGACTGAGGGTGGATGGCGAGGAGGGTGACTGGCAGGCTGCCCACACCCCGTGGCCATGCCCCCAGTGGGGGCCTGACCCCCCCCATTCCTGGCTATGTCAGTGGCAGCTATTTTGAGCACATCCCAGCAGCAAGCAGGAGAGTGTGACGCAGCAAGAGCGGCGTGGCCGGGGTCTGGCTGACCTCACAGGGTGCCTGGTATGTACCCAAGACTATGATTCCCCTTGGGAGATCAGTGGCCTCATCCTGCCGGATCCCCAGCCCCTCATTGCTGTGTCTAGGCTGGAGCAGGAACTGCAACTGCAGCAGCCCCTTTGAGAGCATTAGGGCTGTGCTTGCACCCCATTGCTGCTCAGCATGCCTCCTTGGTGCCCCTGAACTGGCAGTGGAGATGTCAGGGTCACCCCTTTGCTTCAGAGGATCCTGCCATGTCTCCCCGGCAGCCACACTCTCCTTGCCCGGCTGGGTCTGTGTCCCACGAGTCCCCTCCTCTGCTTTGTCCCCTGCTGAGGCCACTCTGCCCCGGCTGCAGCCCACCTTCCCCTCCCACGGGTGCTGGTGGTCGCCCTCCTCACCTTGACCCTTTCACTGGAAGTGAGTCACATCCTCTCCCTTGTGGCTTTGGCTCTGCCGGGGCTCAGTGCTTCGCTGCTCCTGCCCTCACCCTCCTGGCAATGCCTCTGCAAATCCCGCAGAATATCCCTCCCATCTCCCCCTCGGATGTGCCCTTGGGGTGCATCATGCTCCCTGTGGGGGGGAAGGGGGACATGGTGCTGAGCAGGGGGTCAGAGCACTAGGAAGGTGCCCATAGCCTGGTGGGTCACCAGGACCAGCACAGGGCAGTGATTCGGTTAAGGCTTGGGTTACTAAGGTGGCATCACTGCTTGCCTGCTCCCCCAGCTACCCTCTCCTCTGGGTCCTGGCAAGCCCTGGGTCCCCGGGCTGGCTCTCCATGTCCCTGGGCTTCCTTTCCCCGGGGCTGGCAGGGACAAGATGGTCATGCAGTGCCCTGCCTGCACAGCAGGCTGGGGTCTTGCCTGTCCTCTAAAGTGGTGCTCTCCAAAGCGGGGTGCACACAGCAATCCATGGGGGTGCAGGGAGAAAATATTAGACCTTCAGCTGTACATGTGCATCTTTTACACATCAATATAAGTGGCTGAGGGTGCATCCTTATAAATGTTTACTGACAAGGGCGTGCAATCAGAAACACTGCTGTAAAGAAGGGAAGTGGCTTGTGGGAGCAGAAAGCTGCTGCATGGGAGGGACAGTCCCACGCCACGCGGGCAGCGTGGCCACACACGAGCCGGTGCCCCGGTTTGGTAGAGCAGAGCTGTGTCCACAGCGTGGCTGTGGGCCGGTGGCATGCGGAGCCAATGGGCCGCATCCCACCCCCACACGCTGCCGCGCGCTCGCGCGAGGGGCCGCGCGCATCTGGCCGGCACCTGGCTCCCATTACAGGGCCGGGGTGGGCGCCGGCGGTGCCGGGCTGCGGGGCCGCCACCGAGCGTGGCCAGTGTGGGATGGAGAGGAGCCGGCTTCGTTCTCACGAGAAACTTCCTCCACCAGCGTTTCGGCAGGACCGGGGGCGAGGGAACGGCCACGCGCGCTGGGTGAGCGCACGCTCCTGCTCACGTTTTAATGAGCTGTTTTAATGAGTAGGATGGGGGCTGAGGGCACCTGGGGACAGAGGAGAGGTTGTTCCTGTGGGTTTGTCCCCATCATGGGTTTGTCCACTCACCTCGTGGGACATGCTGGGGGCAGAGCTCAGTGCCTGGGAGCACCCAGGGGCCACAGCCCTCCAAGCACACCCCGTGCGGGGCAGGACCACACTGTCCCCCCGAGGCTTGGGGTGCTACAGGGCCCCAGGGTGGGGAGAGGGACACCAGCCCCTCTCCCAAACCTTGGCCACCGTCCCATGGGCCGCATCAGCCCCCACCATGGTGGGAGAGTACATCAGGGAGAGGGTCTCTGTGGACAGTGTGGCCGTGGGGGCAGGGCAATGTCGTGGTGAGATGGAGATCCAGACTGAGGTGACCTGGCCATGCCCACAGCCAGGACCCCACAGACCCTGACACGTCACCTCTGTCCAGGATCTGGTGTCATCCCGGGGCTGGCTGGGGACCGCTTGCAGGGGAAAGGCGCATCAGGACATAGAGAGATTTTAAGCCTTCCTCCCCCCGACCCCATCGGCGTGGTATCCCACGCTGGGGTCACCCCGGGGGTACCTGACTCCCAGCCTCAGCAGCGGCTTCCTCCGGGCTGGGGGAAGGTCCACAGCATCCCACATTCCCAAGGAGACCGTGGGAAGCTTTGAAAAAGTTGGCCTGGCTCTGGGCTGCCTATTTATAGCACCGTGCGCTCGGCGCTCTCATGCTTCTGTTCCCCAGCGTAGCTGCACGGGACTGTTTATATTTCCTCTGCTCTGCTTCCCCCTCGGCCGTCCTTCCCAGGAATGCTGCTTGGTATGGCAGACACGGGGAAGTCGAGGAGGATTCGGGATGAGGCAGCGGCATCACGAGGGATGGAGGCACGCGAGGGTACCAGCCCGCCCTCACCTGGGTGCCCTTCCCTCCTGCTGGGGCCAGCCTCAGCAGCACAAGGGCACGGGTTGGCACCTTGCTTACCTGGCACTGGGACTCCGGCACAGAATTTCAGGAGCCTCCATCTTGCTGCCCAACCTGGGGCTCCTGGCAGGCTCCTATTCAAGAGGGCAAAGGTGTATTGGGGATTTTGGTAACAGCCCCGTAGCAGGGCTTGCGGGGCTGGTGGCTGCAAGAAGAGATGAGATGCGGGAGCGGAGAGATGGGTGCTGAGGGGTGCTGCAGTCTGCCCAGCCCGCGGGGCCAGCGGCTCCCCCCTTGCCTGCCCAGGGTGGGAGGTCCTGCTCCCAGCCCAGCCCTGTGGTGGGAGCCCACTTGCCTTCCTGCACCCTTGGGGACGTTGTGTTGGCCTCGCCAAGGGCAGGAGGGGCTGGCCAGAGGCAGGGGCTGTGCAGGCAGCGGGGTGGGAGAGGCAGAGCCTGAACAGCGCTGACGGTGCCCAACTGCCTGGGGCACGGGGACACCGTGGCGAGGCTGCCCTGACCAGCAGGATCGGGGTGGCGGCGTGGGCTGGAGGGGACTCAGTGATCCAGCCCCACCATGACACAGACACCCCGCACCAGGCAGTGGGCAGGGGCCAGCACCGGCAGTGTGATGGGTGCAGGGGCACTGCTGTTACCCTGTGTGGTGCCTGGGGTCCCTGTGCTCCCCGAGGGACAGGTGGCACCTCAGGCACTCCCCAAGGAATGTGTCTGGCCTGGGAGAGGCTGCTCTGCTCCCCTGGCCACCTCTGGAGTAACCAGGATTTGGCAGTTAGGGGAGATCACTCACATTCTTGTGCCAGGAAGAGGATGCAGTGAACCGCCTCAGCTCCCCAGGAAGCCGGTCCTCCTGCCCCCACAGCCTCGTGGGGTTTGGAGGGAGCGATGGCCTTTCCCCACTCACATGGACCCATCCTTTCCGTACAGGGAGGAGGAGTCTGTCCCCAGAGCCTGCCACAATGCCCCGAGCTGAGGGGACCCCTCCTGCCCCAGCACCCACTGCCAAAGTGATGGCTCAGTCTGGTTCTGGTGCCTCCTGTGCCCACGCAGGTCCCTCTGCTGGGGTTGCTTCCCACGGGGGTCAGATGCCCACAGTTTGCTAGGCATGCTCATGGTGTGCTAGCCACAGGCAGGGCTGAGCTGTCCTGGCCTCCGCCAGCCAAAGGGTCCCTGCCAAGGGCAGAGCTGTGTCCTCTCAGCTACTTCCCACCCATCCAGCCCCACGGCTCTGCCTTGGGCTCCCCATCTCTGGCTCTCCCTGCCCTACATCCCGTCAGAGGGTGGCCACTCGCGCAGAGCAGGGATCACCCCGGGGATGGCCCCAGCTCCGATGCAGCGTTTGCTTTGTGTTGGGCTCTCCCGGGCAGCCGAGGAGCTGAGGGCGGTCGCTCCGTGTGGGCAGCTGTTACCAGCTCCCCCGGCCCCACCGCAGCATCGCTGCCAACAGCTGCATCCGACACACCAGCCCTGTTCCCCAGCGCTGGCCCCCCGCAGCCCCCCACATCCCACCGGGCTCCGGGGCTGCACAGCTGGGGACCCTCGTGGGTACCGGTGCCATACCCCAGCCTGTGCTGGGAGGGATGGGTTGAAATAGGGAGAGGAAGGGTGCTGGGAAGCCCTCCCCATACAGCCGATCTGGCTCCGAGGAGGGACCACAAGCTCCCCCCAGCCTGGGCTGGCTAAAACCAGCTGGGCTGGACCCGCACAATGGGCTGGAGGAGGCTGGGCTGCCTCGGTGCTGGCGTGGCTGGGGAGCTGGGAGGCCTCCTCGGCCCCCTGCATGCCAGCCCGGAGCTGGTGGGCTCCTCTCAGCTTACCAGGGGGATGAGCAGCCCCGGGCTGTGGCTAGTCCCCTTCTCTGGGGATGCAGGGGGGTCCCTGGGTGCTCCAGGCTGGGTGCCAGCCCAGCTCTGCCAGCCCCAGGGACCCACAGCAGCCCCATGGCCACCCCAGGGCTCTCTTCTGACCAAACCACACCAGTATCAGTGGCAGGTCACACTGCCCCATCCCATCCCTGCCAAGACCCAGGGGAGAGGACACAGGGTGGGAGGGTCCTGGGGACACAAGGACCCCCCGTGGGCCTGACTGCCATCCGGCCCCACACGCTCACCTCTGGCAACATCTGCACAGCCGGGTGTCTGAGCCACCACCCAAAGCAGAGCGCCCCGGCCCCGGCCTCCCTGCATACTTGCTGCCATACGTACTGCTCAGCCGGGATGGAACTAATGCAGAAAACATGGCCCTGCGCCGCAGCCGGCACAGTGTGGGTTGGGAGCGGCAGCGGCAGCGCCCTGCCCTCTGCCAGCCGTGCCACCCGCCCCAGGGGCTGCCACCCACCGCCGTCTCTCGAGTGCTGTGCTGGATGGTCAGGGGGACCAGCGGTGCACGGGAGCCAGCACCGTCAGCTATCGAATCTCCAGCTGTTGAGTTTTGGCTGCCACAGCCGCACGGCTCAGGTGCAGAAGTGCTCTCCCAGCCGACAAGTGGGCCCAGCTCCCGGGGTTTCCATCCCTCTCGGCACCGATCCTGGGACATATTCCCTTCTCCAGGCCCTTCTTCCTGCCGGGAGCTGGATCTGGTGCCAGCATGTTGGAGGTGGGGGACAGGCCCCTCCTGCCCCACATCCTGCCCCTGCGGCTGGGAGCACCGGCCTCGGCTTGGCCAGTGCTGCTTCTTCCAAGTGAGCCGCTCTGGCTGGCGAGGCCGTGTTTGTGCTGGCAATGAGGCTCATGTGCTGGAGCCAGGGGAGGATGAGCTTGGCACCTCACGCCTTCTCCCGCCCCAGCTGCGGGTCTCTCCAGAGCGTGGGCATCCATCTGGGGCCAGTGGCCAGGACCTGGGGACGCTGCTCCTGGTGGGGCTTCTTTGGTGGGGGTTGGGAGATATGGCACCTCTGTGTGCCCTCACTGGCCTGCCGTGGTGGCAGAGCCTCGCTGGCAGTCACAGTGTGGTCATGGCTGGTGGTGCACGGTGCTCACACTGGAGGAGGTGCAGCTCATGGGATGCAGATCCTCAGGCACCGGGGTCGGTGTCCCCCTGCCAGCCTGGGGCTGTGGACACGTGGGCACCTCCTGTGCCCACCCCATCCCTCCTGCCCCCACGCCAGGTCCTGCCTGCCCTGTGTGGAGGTGCCGGGAGCGCTGTGCCAGGTTTAGCCCTGGCAGAGCCCTCTGCTTTTCCATGCCAGCTCTGAAATAGTTAGCAGTCTTTTATTGGCTCTTTGTAAGTGAGAGCGAGGGGGCTGCAAGTGCTGGCTGCACCGTGGGGCGAGCGCTGGCTGCTGGTTCCCGCTGGGACGCCGGGAACCGCAGGACCCATCTGGGAGCCACATGGGCGCTGGCAAGCAGCCACCGCCAGCCCCATGGTAACTCTTCCCTTCCCGGTCTCGGCAGAGCGGCACTGGGGACAGTGGGGGGATCAGGCTGGGGACGATGGGCAGAATGCGATGGTGGCCTTGGCTGGAGGATCCCAGCACTGCAGGGAGCTCAGGGCAGAGGCAGAGCGGGGTGGCAGGGCATTGGGGTGGTGTGGGGAGCACGGCAGGCTCAGTTTGCTGTGTGTTTCGGTAGCATCTGGACACATGCGGGGCACTGCAGCCAGGATTCAGCAGGGATCAAGAACCTGGGGATGCAGCCAGGGAAGTAAATCCCTCTGTCACCATGGCCACAGACACGACCAAGCTTCTTCCTGTCCTTGCAGGCATGGAGCAGCTTCCTCATGGCACACTGACCCCCTTGCCCCCTTGATGGGTGTGGGGAGAGCCTGTGCCCCCTCACGCTCATGTTACTCACTGCCACCCTCTGCTCCTCGCTGGGAGCCAGGCCAGTCACTCCACAAAGCAACCACACTGGCACTGGCACAGGGTGGGGGCTCAGCACTGTCACTGCTTGCAGACTGTCCCCGCTGTGCTGTCACCATGGGCATCTCTCAGTGGAGACAGGAGCCAGCACTCAGCTCTGTCTGCTCGGCCCCGGGGCAGTTCACGGCCACTGCCGGTGAAACACGCAGCCTGAGCAGCATGCCCAGCGGCGATAGTGATGGCCATGTCTCCTGTGCCTTGCAGAGTGTCATGGGACACGAGAACAACAAGGACTCCCGGCTGCTCTGGATGGGCTCCAGTGATTGCCTCATCTCCGTCGGGTTCAGCCAGGTATGGTCCTCGCTGGGAAGGTGGCCCTGGCACTACCGGAATGTCCCAGCCCTGCTCCCTGTGGCGGCTGTGCCAGGGCCCCTGGTGCTTTTTGGGTGGCCAGTCCTCCATGAAAGCAGGAGGTCCCCTCACCCGGTGACCTGGCCGTTGCTGGGGACAGAGGGAGGCTGGCTGGCGAGGGAGGTGGTGCTGTGGGGTCAGGCAGGCAGCCCCAGTGCTCACCGATGTTTGTGTCCCTGCAGATGCGGGAGCGGGAGGTGAAGCTGTGGGACACGCGGCGGTTCAGCGGGGCGATGCTCACCATGGCGCTGGACACCTCACCCGGGTAGGGACGGGGACTCGCTGTGGGGCAGGAGGGAGGGCAGTGGGGACATGGGGTGGCACAGTGGGGACACGGTGGTCAGAGACCTGTGGGGAGCGGGAGGTGGCAGAGAGCTCCTGGATTGGCAGCACTCAGCCACAAAGCTGGGGACAAGGCTGGGGATGGTGTGGCTGTGTCCCTGGCACCATTTGAGTGGGGTGGGAGCACGGTGGCAATGCTGGGGATGGCACAGAGGTGTCCACAGCAGTGCTGGAGTGGGATGGGTGCTCCGTGCTGCTGCGGTGGGTAGTGGCACTGCTGGGGACAGCACTGGCAGAGTCTGAGGTGACTGCTAGCTGGGTGGGTGCGTGCTCTGGGGCAGCACAAGAAGATGCTGTGAGCGACTGAATCCCTTTGCTGCCACCTGTGCACCAGAGCAGTTTGGCCCTGACGCCCTACTCATGGTGGGGCCGTGGTGCTTTTTGCCATGGGGCTGTGGCGGCTGCCCAGACAGCCGTGGCCGGGCCAGCGGCCGTGCTGCGCTCACCAGACATCCCTTGGGAAAGAGCTTTCACAGCTCTGAGGGGTCAGCACCTCTCATCAAGGCATGATGGAGCCGTCTCCTGTCTGTGGGGCACCACTGAGGTGAGGAACACCCTGGTTAGACCCAGCCTGGCCTCTCCTGTCCCGCCCAGTGATCTGGCCTGGGGTCACGGTGTGGGTGAGGAAACAGGAGGAGGAGGAGGCAGTGCCTTCATCCCACCAGAGCAGTGGGAGTCTGGGGCAAGGTCCTTGCTGGGATGCGCTGGAAGCTGCTGCATCTCCCCAGAGCTGCTGCCAAAGCGCAGGAATGGCGGGTCCCTTGCCGCACACCGGGCTGGCTCGGTGGCGGGCCGGGATGCCGGAGAAGGCTGGGTGGTCGGCAGCCGCCGAGTGCAGATACGGGGCCTCTGGCAAGGAGCTGAGTGAGCCGTGACAGCAGGGCCGGCCCTTGGCCGCCCTGCCGGCATCTCCCGACAGGAGGGGAGAGGATTGGCCGTGGGCACGGTGGAGAGGTGCTGACACGGTGGCTGGGGGAGCAGCCCCTGGTGGGAGCAGGCAGGGAGGCTGACGGAGCATCCCTCACCCTTCCGCGAGCTCCCGGGGCGAGCAGCTTGCAGCTCTCCTGTGCACTGGCACAACGGGCAAAGGCAGCCATGGGGTTGCCACGCCCAGTCTCAGTGACCAGCCATCATTAATGTCCATAGCGAGCACTCTCGAGGGAGGCCAGGGCACACAGCATGCTCCAAGGGGACGCTTTGGGATCGTTTATTGCTGCCAGCAGAGAATCCAATGGGAACTACCCCAAATCCCGCTGCTTCTCAGACCCCGCACGCGTGGGCCTCCCCGCCGGCGCTGGGCTGGGCTGAGCCAGCCCCACTAAATTGGATGCAGACGCCAGGCTGCGCTCAGCCCCCTTTGCGCAGGCTGCAGTTATTTTGGCTGCTGGGTTTATCGGCCGCCAGGAATGTGGCTGGCGGGCGCTGCCTGCACGTCACGCCGGGGCTCTGCCGGGTTGCAGCTGCGTGGCAGGGCGATACGGAGAGGGGCTGGGGTTGGTGGGGGTGAGTGGGGACCCCCCTCCCGTGCCACAGAGCCGCCAAGGAGCGGGAGGTGCTTTTTTTAGGCAGCCGCACTGGGGCCCTCTGCACTTCCAGCCCCAACCACTCCCCGCCTGTAAATCTTGCGGAGATGACAAATGGTGGAGGGGGATTTATTTGGGCTGGCTCCCGGCAGAGGTGCCGAGCAGGGGCCGTACTCTCCCTCTAGTGAAGCCGTCCTGGTTGGAGGGTGGCGGTGTGCGATGCTCGGGAGCCCTGAAGCCGTGACCAAGGCAGGGCGTGGTGGGTTTTGGGGTGTCCTCCCCAGAGGAGCTACAGGCTCGGTGCGTGAGGGGGTTGCCCATTGTGGCTCTCCAGCGTGGCCGTGGGTGCCCAGCGTGGGGCATCGAGGCCTGTCCGGCTGCGCCGTGGTGCCGACCGTGCCGTGAGCCGCGTGCGGGGAGCAGGGCACAGCAGCAGCAGCTCATTGAGGCTCTTTGAGGAAGCAATCAGTGGGCGGGCAGGAAACTCATACCATTCATTACTGACGCCGGGCCGGCAGGAAGGGGAGACCGCGTCCCCACCGCGTCCCCGCCGCACCCTGCCGTGGGGGCCCGTGCTCACCAAGCCGGCACCATGTGTCCCAAGCACCCTGTGGCACCCCAAAGCAGAGCTGTGGTGTGCCCCAAGGTGGGGGGACACCCCCAGCACTCTCACCCCGACGCCCACAGCCACACCGAACCCCATGGGGTGGCTGCCCCCTGCCCAGCGTCCACTTTCTAGGGAAAGAGGGCAAAGGGGGGAGGAGCACCAACCCCATTCACCCCCACATCAGCAAGTGCATTTTGGGGGTCCCTCATTCCAAATCCTGAGCAGGCAAGATCTTTGTGACTGTGTAAACTTAATTTTCAAAGCACACCAGCTGTGCTGGGGCTGTACTCAGGCGCTGCGCCCCTCCGCCGACGCCCAGACCCCTGAGGGAGCCGGTGGTGGGAGTCGCGGGTGGCCCCAGCCCCTCTCCGCGCCGTGGTCCTCGCCTTTGGGTACTCGCCGCTCCCTTCAACTCGGGTTGGCCCCCTTTAATTAGATCAAGGAGCAGCAGGGCAGGAGCCAGGAAGGGGCCTCAATAGGTTATTGTTGCCCTAAATTGTAACCAGCACCGGTGGGGTTGGGTTACCGGCTCCGACTCGGGGTCAGTGACCAGACCCCGCTGCCGCACGCCCAGCGGCCGGCGCGGCACTGCCCAGGGATGGTGCTGTCACCACGCCGGGGCCGGCAAGAACAGCGGCTCCCTTGTGTCACCGCATCTTTCAGTGTCCCAAAAATGTCCCCAGGGAGGCTGGGGGTGCCCACTTGCCGAGCGAGGGAGCGGGCAGCCTCCTGCCCACAGCACAGCCGGCTCGGGGCTGCAGCTGGGTCGGTTGGGCCGAGGTGATGGGGGCTGCAAAGGTCCCAGGGAGCTGTGTCCCCATGACTTGTGCCAACACTGTGCAGATCCCCACAGGGCAGGACGGTGGTGGGGGCTGAGAGGGGGATGGCTGGATTCCCACCACCCTTCACAGTGCAAAGTCTGCCAGAGCTGGGGGGTGCTGGAGCCGGGCCCTGCCCACAGTGGGGAGCTGGCATGGTGGGATGGTTGCGGAGGAATTGGGGACTGTTTGCCTCCTCCAGCTCTGGAGCAGGACATGGAGGGGCCTGAGCAGCTCCCCAGGGATGCTCAGTCCCAGCCCTGCCTGCGGCTGAGCCAGTTCGTTGGGGCCAGGCTCACTGAGGCACATGGCCCACCGAGGCACGTGTCCCCACTGCCACCCACCCTGCCACCGCTCCCCCTCACTGGCTGTAATGGACCCCTGATGGCCAATGCTGCTCCCATCCCTCCTGGCCCCCGACACCCTGTGCGCTGCTTTTTCCTGGGCCTCAGCAGCCCTTTTGGGTCATGCTGGGCATTTCGGGGGGTCTCTGATAACACCCACCCCACTGGTCAGGTCTCAGTGCAGAGCCTTGAGCAGGATAAGTCCATCCCTGTCCCTATCGCCATCCCCCTGCAGACCCCTGCCCTTGCCCTCTCCTCCCACGGGTGCCTGGGCTGGCGGCACAGTGCCATCAATGGGGAAGGGGCTTCTCCTGCTGCTCCCGCTTGGGTGCTGACCTCAGACGCAAGGAGAGAGGAGAGGCCACCCCATCAGGTGCCACCCCAGAGGGACCCATCCCTGTGGAGGGAGATGCTCCTGCATGGCTGCACGAAGGGGTTAATGCCTGGCCCGGTAATTACACCGTGTAAAAATAGCCCTGTGCTGTGTGCGGGGCTGCTCGGGCTGGAAGACAGCGAGTGGCGGCTGAAATCGCTCCCAGATGGGCCACAGCCTCGGCCCACCGCTGCCTCTGTGGCTGACCGGTGCTCCCTGGCCCCGGCCTGCCCAACTTGCCAGGAAGCCGGTGGGGTTTCTGCCTCCCCACAAACTCTTGCTGGCAGGCAACCCTTTGCAGCAGAGCAGGGGGCTGTGGGACGGGCACACGCCAGTCCTCGTCCCAGGGAAGTCAGGATGGGGGCGCCCAGCACCCTGTGCAGAGGCAGAATGTCCCCTGGGGATCTGCTCCTGCTGTGGGGACCTGAGGGACCCGTGGGACCAGGCTTTGGTTTCCACGGGGCCATGGCTGTGGCCAGGGATGTTCTTCCAGAGGCCTCTGGGCTCGACAGGGTGCTGGCAGGGTGCTGCCTGCGCTGGGCAGGGCTGGGCCAGCAGTGGGGCAGCAGGACTTGCCTTGGTGAAGCCGGCAGCCTCCTCCCGTTGTGGCTCCCCACTGAGCCCCCCTATCCTGCCAGAGGCTTCTGGCCAGGCTCTTGGTTACCAGGCCCGCTGAATCGCATAGAGAGAGGGATTATTTTTTTTTTTTGAGTTTATTTCAGGGGGTTTTGCAATCCTTCACCAGCGCTGAATCAGCTCGAAGGAATTAGCAGCGCCGCACGATGTGCCGCTCGGAGCTGCTCCTGGCGCACGCCACAGCTGGCAGCAGCCAGGGGGACTTTTGTGCTCAGGGTCGGGAAGCCTCAGGGGCTGCAGGGGCACATTTTAGGTGCTGCCGAGTTCCCGCAGAGCTGCCTGGGTGCAGATGTGGCTGTCAAGTGGGGGGGTCCGAGGCCCACAGGGTGCCAAACCCTGCCCTGCCCTCCGCACCCCCGTGCCCCGCCATGCCAAGGCCGAGCCCTGCTGCCCCTGTCATGCTTGTTCCAGCCCCTTCCCCATGTGGCCCCAGCCCAGCCACTTCCCCACACCGCCCAGCTCTGCCGAGTCACCCCAAAAACCTCAGCTGGGGGCTGCCTGACTGCGCGGCACCTGCCACAGCTGAACCCCCACTTTGATCCTGCAGTGCCAGGGCAGCCAATGTGGCATCCCCAAAGCAGATGAGGTCGTTCTGGAGCTGCTGAAGTCCTCCAGGAGTGATGGGACCTGCCAAGAGATCATGGGGGTCCCCAGCCCCAGCCTGGCATGTGGGGGTCCCCTGCAAACCTCCAGCTAATTGCAAGTGGGGGAAGGGCACATCGTGAAGCCAAGCAGCAGGAGGGAAAGCAAGGGGCCAGGAGGGAAGGGGCTTGAGGGCCCCTGTGAGGTCCCTGCTGTCGGTCCCCGG
>NW_020799118.1:15133461-15135897 GCF_003259725.1 Athene cunicularia | reverse complement strand
CTGGTGGGCTGCTGAAGGGCACCGGCGTGGAGCTGCCCTGGGGGGGCCCAGCCGCCGGGGTGGGAGTGGCAGTGCTGGGCCACAGCACGGGGCGGCTGCTGGTGGGGAGCAGCGCGGGTGGCAGCGTGGCGGTGCGCGGTGTGGTGGGGGGCGTGGTGGTGGTGGTGGTGGGGCAGCCAAAGTCGGCATACTGCAGGTGGTGAAGGAGCTTGCCAGAGTTTTTTGGGGGGAAGTGGCAGCGCGTCTCCTCAGGCCGCCGGAGGACAACGCTGCTGGCATTCACCCACTGCACCAGCCAGCTCATCTGGCAGATGCAGTTGAAGGGGTTGCCAGCGGCCGTCACAGCCCGCAGCCTGGGGAAAAAGCCGGAGAAATCCCGAGGGATGGTGTTGATGTTGAGGTTGCTGATGTCAAGCTCCTGAAGGTTGTGAAGGTTGTGGAAGTCCTCGGCTGGCAGCTGGGAGATGCGGGCGTTGCCAGCCAGGCTGAGCTTAGTGAGGCTCCCAAGCCGGCGCAGCACTGCTGGGACACGCTCCAGCAGGTTGTCAGAGATGTCCAGCTCGTGGAGGTTGTTCTGGGCCTGGAAGAGCTCCTCATTTAAGCTTGTCAAGCCCAGCCCCGCGATCTTCAGGGACTCGATATTGACAGCGTGGAAGGCCCCTGGTGCAATGGTGGGGATCTTGTTCCAGCTGATGTCCAGCAGCAGAAGGTTGGGCAGGTCAAGGGGGGGAACGGCCCAGAGCTGGTTGTTCTGCAGCTTCAGCTCCAGCAGGTTCTCCAGCGTGTCAAAGGCAGCAGCGTGGATGTGCTGGATCCTGTTCCTCTGCAGGTAGAGCCGCTCCAGCAGCCTCAGCCCATGGAATGTCTCATTGGTGATCTCCTGCAGCTGGTTGGAGGACAGGTCCAAGTTGACGAGCTCCGTCAGGGGCTGGAAGATGTTTTTCTGGATGCTGGTGATCTTGTTTTGTGAGAGGTCCAAGAGCTGGAGGGCGGGCAGGCCGGCAAAGCTGTCCTCACTGAGCATCGTGATGCCATTCTCAAAGACGTATAGGGAGAGGGTGTTGGGGGGCAGCCCCTGGGGAACGGTCTGGCCCCGTCTGGCTGCGCACAGGATGGTCTTGGGGTCTTGGCACTGGCAGCCCGCAGGACATGCCCCAGCCAGCTCCCCGAGGGCCAAGAGGAGCAGCATGCAAAGGACCAGCTGGTTCATGGTGTCAGCTCTGCGAGAGAGAGAAACCCAGGCAAGGTCACCGCTGGGGTGTGAGAGCCGTCTCCCTGTGCCCTGCCCGGGACCCTCCGGCCCCAAAGGGACCACGGAGGGAGTGGGAAGGTCCCCACCGCACTCCTGCAGCCTGGGACAGAGCCAGTGAGAGCGCAGCCACACGTGGGCTGCCAGCTCTGTGCTCTCCCCCTCCTTGGACCCCGCAGATTTAGGGACATGGTACCTTTATGCACCTCAGGCTCTACCGTGAGACAGGGCCCACCGCCATGAGCCTGGCCTCTTGGTACCGTCTCCAGGGGGGCACTGGGACACCCTGGTACATGGCAGGGCAAGGGCCCCTACCTCCCTGGCTGCTCTCTGCAGGGTGCAAATCAAACACGGGGGCTGCAGAGCAGAGGCACCTCACGGGGTGGGAGCCTGGCTGGCCTTCCCCACACGCTAAGCTCAGTTTAACCCTTTGCTTGTGCCACTGTCCCGGCAGCTGCACCCACGAGGTCTGCTCCTGCCTGGATCACAGCAATCCCCCTCAGGCATAGGGGCACCCAGGGGTGGCCCCCACCGTGAGGTGGCCTGGGCACAGGCTGTGGGGCCAAAGGAGCTGGGTGCTCCCCTGCCCTGTGGGTCCCCCCTGTGCCTTTCAGAGCCAGCTGCCTCTCTGCAGAGTCCCGGGGGCTTATAGACACCCCAAGCTGACTCCTGTCTCCTGGGGGCTACAGGTCACCTTGCTGCTCCCCTCCCTGCTGGCACCCAGGGACTCAGCACAGCACCCTGGGCGGCATTCTCATCCCCTGGGGACTGGGGGAAGATGCTCTCGGGGCAAGCGTGGCTGCCTCAGTGCACCCCATGGATGCCCTGGCTGATGTCACAGCTGGCTGTGCCCCACGGCACCGGCTCCTCTCCCAACCCCATCTTTCAGCCCTTTTAATGACAACCCTAATGAGCACAGGCTGAGCTGGGCACCCACTGTCTCTTGCCACCGCATCTCAGGGGCACGTGGGGGTGGCACAGGGGGGTCTGAGGCAGGGAAGAGGCAAATCCCACCAGGCTGCTAGAGATGGGGGTGCTGTGGGCACCCTGTCCCACCAGCCCCTTCCCCCACCCCCTCCCCTGCTCCAGGCTGCTCACAGCTCCAGGCAAACACACACACCCCTGCACCCGCGGCTCGCAAGGGGCCCCCGCACTGTGTGGGGGGCTGACAGGTCGCGCAGCAGCAC
>NW_020799118.1:15129584-15132189 GCF_003259725.1 Athene cunicularia | reverse complement strand
TCCCTGCCTGGCCACGAGCGCCGGGCAGGCTGGCACGGTTGCTCCACCCGCACGCCTCCGCCACCTCTCCCTCGGCATCACCCTGCTCTGCCGGCACACGCCAGCATCCCGCCTGCGCACCCTGATGCTATTTCAAGGTTCTGAGGGGTTAACCCAGCCCAGGCTCACCGGGTTGCTCACCCCTCTGAAACGGGGTGGGGTAGGGGGGCAGGGGAACAGCCTCCCCACATCCCAGGGGGGGGTCCCAAGGGTGGAGAAGGGGCCCTGGTTCTGCTGGAGGTGTTAGGACTGCCCTGCCAGTGGCCTGCTGCTGCCTTGGCTGGGCTCCCCTGCGCCTGCACCGCAGATATTTGCCGAATTATTCACATTTTCCGGCTGCAGGGAGGATCCAGGCTCGGATTCCCCCAGTCCAGGCTCAGCCTTTTCCTGCCAGCCTGCTGGGGTGGGAACACTGTGTCCCCCCCTCTCTGCCTGCAGCCCCCCGAGCTAGGCCGGCCTGCTGCCTGCCCAGGGCAAGGGACTCAGCAGGGACACACCACTTTACACCTGCCACGTGTTTTAGGGACGAGGCCGATGCTATCCCTGTGCCACAGTGTGACACTTGTGCAGGAAGGGCCAGAGGAACCCTCTTGGGGGTCCCTGCCATTCCTCACTGCTTGGGGACAAGGCCTTTGTCCCTGGGGAACCCAGCATGGCCAGGATGCCCCTTCCCGCACCAGCGAGTGATATCCCGCCACTGAACAAAGCCACCGTTGTTGCCGGCAGGCAGCCAAGCCGGTGAGCTGTTGCCTCGGCCAGCGGGCACTGGCGTAGGCAGGACGGAGGCCCTGGGCTCTGCCCCCGTCACTGCATGGAGGGACACAGTGCCTTCACCAGGCAGGACACAGGCACTGCTCCCCGCCCCTATGCCTCCCCCACTCCAAAACAAGCCGATGTCAGCACGTGCCCCCTCCCAAGACCCAGCCGGGAGGATGAAGGATTAAGCCCTTAATCCTCCTCCCCTTCAACCCACCCTGCGCCACCGCAGCTCCCACCTCCTCCCAGCCTCCCCTCCCTATTTAATTAAAGTTTCCGCAGCAGCCCCGGAGGAATGCAGGCCTGGTTATTGCATTCCCCAGGGCACTCACCAGCCCCTCTGTCCCGCTCCTGCCCCTTTGACCCGGCCGCGCTCCCCAGCTCAGGTACCAGCAAGGAGAAAAACCAGCAGAGCTGCTTTACCGTCAGCCAAACCGCCTCCGGAGGAGCCGGAACAGTGGCGGAGGTTGGGAGGAGGCCGGCGATGCTGCCACGCGCGGCCCCGGCAGCACGGGCAGATTCCTACGGCGTGACTGGGGCAGCCGTGGCTGTCCCCGAGTGCTTCCTCCTGCCGCGTCCTGCCGGCAGAGCCAGCCGGGCAAGCAAAGCTTGCGTCAGGGCCACCCGGTGAGGCCACCCGGCCTTGGCGTGGTGCAGGGAAAAATAGTAATTAGTGTCATCCTTGACAGCGGCACTGCCCAGCACCGTGTGGGCAGTGGCACGGCCCCAGCCGGGTCAGGCCAGTCCGGCTGCCCTGGTCCCAGTAGAATGAGACCTGCTGGCGTGAGGTTGTTGGCAAGAGTGAGTGTATGAGGGGAACACGAATGGGGGGTTTTGGTTGGGAAGAAGGATCTTGGAAGTGGAGTATCTCTGCTGGGATGTGCTGGCTCTCATGGCAGCTGTCAGCCCAGGAGGGAGCCAGGCATGGAAAAGGACACTTACCCCATGGTGGCTCAAAGTCACACCTAGAGAGGGTGACAGGGCCAGCACCCCCCAGTGCAGGTCGGGTGATGAAGTGCACAGAGAGCTAGTGGTGGGCTATCCCCACTGGCCAGCAGCCAGACTGGCCAGTGGCCCTACTGGCACCTGTCCCTCTGTGCCAGCCAGGGGGGAACCCTCACCAGCACTGCCCACAGACCCCGCTCGGCCCCACAGCGGTTCAGCAGCCCAGGACGCTGGCCCCTGAGGACAGGCAGGACGAGGGCAGCCAAACCCCACCCCAGCCGAACCCTCCACTGCGGAGGGTGGTGGTGGACACCGCTGCCAGCAGCTCCCACCTCTGCCTGACCCCAAAGGGCGAGCCCAGCCGCCACGTCTGCCGGGACAGGGTGAGCATGGGATGGGCCTAGAATCATGCCAGTTCCGTGGGGGTCCTGGAGCCCTTCTGCTGGCAGGGTGGGTCACAGCCACTTGCCCATGGCTGGAGGGAGCTGGGCTCCATGTTAGCCCCAGCCACATGCCTCCCCTTCCCCATGACAGAAGCAGCACCAGGCTGAAGTCCCCGGGCCAGCCGTCACTGGCACATCCCATGGCAGGATGGGCAGAGGCAGGGACAGGGGGCCTGGGGCCCTGCCTGCACCCTCATCCCTGCCCAGTGCAGTGCTGTCACCTCCACCCGGCAGAGCCTCATCACCAGCCCCGGTGGGGGATAGCCAGGTGCCCCCAGCTCAGCCACGGCCTGGGGGGCAGCAGGGCACGCCGACCTCCAGCCAAGGCCTGGAGCGAGGTCCTGGCCCCGGGTGCCCTGCCTGCAGCCGAGGCTTTGGGTGACACCCTGTCACCCGCGGAAGGCAGCCGGCCCCGGGCGCCC
>NW_020799118.1:15124211-15129534 GCF_003259725.1 Athene cunicularia | reverse complement strand
ACGCTCCAGCCGGCACAGCCCCAGCCCCAGGGCGCTCCCAGGGCTGGCACGGCAGGTGCCGGGTGAGGCGGGCAGCGTGCCGGGGTGTGCCACGTGCCCACCGCCAACCGGCCCAGCCGGCCCAGCCAGCCCCGGGGCTCCCCTGGGGGTGCCAGTGGCTTCCCCGTGCGGGGCTGGGTGCCACCACTGGGCTCAGGGTGCAGGGCTGGCAGCGGGACAGCCCACGGCTGGGCACGGTGTCATGACAGGCACCACGCAGCTGGGGCTGGAAGCGGTGGTGCTGTCCTGCTCCAGACCAGGGTGGGACAGCGAGAGCCGTGCTGTGAGGAGCAGCCTGGCCTGCTGAGGGCACCCCTGGCACCGGCCTGATCCTGCCCCACACTTCCCCGGGACAGGGTTTGGGGTGCACACCAGCTGGGGAAAGGGCAAGATCTGGCCCTGTGGCCGTCGGGGTGTCCCCGGCTCAGCACCCTCCTCCTCTTCCAGGACAACCATCCCGCTGTACGACACCGACACAGGGCTGCTGGTGCTGGCTGGGAAGGTGAGGTCCCATGGCAGTGGGGTGCAGAGGGGTGCAGTGGGGTGAGGTGGGGTGTAGAAGGATGCACAGGGGTGCGATGAGGTGCAGCGTGGTGTACGTGGCTGTAGGAAGATGCAGCGGGGTGCATGTGGGTGCAGTGGGGCACAGGAGGACACAGAAGAGCGCAGGGGAGTGTAGCGAGCTGCAGTGGGGTGCACATGGGTGCATGAGAGTGACTGTGGGTGTAGTGGGGTGCTCCCCACAGCCCCACTCATGCCCTGTCCCCTCCACTTCTCTTCCAGGGAGAAAACCTCCTGTACTGCTTCGAGGCGGCACCTGCGCAGCCAGCGCTCACCCAGGGTAAGCGGGATACATCCCACACCAGGTTCCCAGCAGCCCCAGGGGCCTCACCCCTGCCTGCGCTGCCTGCGCTGCCTGCGCTGCCTGCGCTGCCTGCCCCACAGCCGCCCTGCCCATCCCCCAGTGACCCAGTGCCGGACAGAGGGCAGCACACGGGGCCTGGCTGCTGTGCCACGCCTGGCCCTGGACGTCATGGCCTGCGAGGTGCTCCGCATCCTGCAGCTCACAGACACCGCCCTTGTCCCTGTCAGCTACCTGGTGCCACGCAAGGTAAGGGATGGCTGCGGGTGGCACTGTGTAACGGGCACCTGTGCCATCTCATGGGTGACACCTCACCGGCACTGGGTGACAAAGGGCACCCAGGTGTTGGGGGGGATCCTGGTCCCCAGCCTGGGGAGAGCAGGAGAGGATGTAAAATCTGGGTGCTGAAACCTGGGTGCTGATGGTGGGTCATGGTGTCTGGAGGGTGGGTGCTGGGAGCTGGAGGCTGAAATCTGGGTGCTGATGGCAGGTAAGGGAGGTTGAAACATGGGTGCTGGAGTCCGAAACTTGGGTGTTGATGGCAGGTAACGGAGGCTGGAGGGTGGGTGCTGGAGGCTGAAACCTGGGTGCCGACGGTGGGTAACAGGCTGGGTTTGCTGGGTGCTAGATTTGGGAAGCTGGGTGTTGCGTGCAAGATGCTGGGTGCTGGAGAGTGGAAACTGAAAGCTGGGTGCTACCTGTTGGGTGCTGTTGTGTAACGGGTGCTGGGTGCCAGATCCAGAATGCTGGGTGCCTAAAGCAGTTGAAATTTGGGTGCTAGGTAGTGAAGTCTAGGTGCTGGAGGCAGGATCCTGGGTGCCAGATCCAGCACGCTGGGTGCTTAAATCTGGAAGCTGGGTGCTGAAAGATGGGTGCTGGGGGAGGGTGCTGGAAGGGGCGATGCTGGGAGCTGAGTGCTTTTTCAGAGGCTGTCTGCATTCAGGGGTGCACAAGGCAGCCCAAGGCCGGGCAGGGTCTGACACCTACAGGCATTGGTGCGCAGCTTGCGGGGATGGGGCTCCACGGCTGGAGGGGCTGGGGTGCTCAGGGGTGCCAGGGGGTGCCCAAGGGGTGCCGCAGCCCAGGTGATGCCAGCTGGAAGCCAGACAGGGGCTGTGGGATTTAAGGGACACCCACCTCACCCCGTCCCCTCTCCTGCAGTCAGTCCAGGACTTCCACGAGGATCTGTTCCCTGACAGTGCCGGGATGCTGCCAGCCACCGGCGCCCAGGCCTGGTGGGCAGGGGACAGCCAGCAGGTCAGTGTCCTCACTGGTGGCATTGCCAGGGGCTGCTGCTGGCCCTTGCCCACCGCTCTGCCCCCCAACAGGTGGGGAGGGTGAGCCTGCACCCCGCACAGAGACCCACAGAGACCTTCACCTCCCCTGTCATCGCCTGCACCCAGCTGCAGGCAGCCGACGACACCGGCCCCACCAACACCAACTGGAGCGTGAGCACGGGGCGTTGGGGTGACGAGGGGTCGAGGGGCCCCCCACCGCCCTTGTCCCCCAGGGAAGGAGGAGGGCTGGGATGCCGGCACCCCCTGCCCACCTGCTCTCTCTCTCTGTCTCTCGTAGGAGGGCAGTGGCTACTCCTCACCATCCTCGCTGGCCTCACCGGGCAGCAATGCTACCTCCCTCTCGGCCAGCACCGGCCCCTCCAGTGGCTTTGCCAGCAGCCCCAGCCAGAAGTCACTGCAGAGCATTCTGGGTGAGCAGGCGGTGGGGTGGATCAGTATCCCCTAGCTGGGGCCATGCTGGGGGAACCCGGGCACTCACCCATCCCCTGCCTGCACCAGGGCCCAGCTCCCGCTTCCGGCACACGCAGGGCAGGGTGCTGCACCGCGACACCCACCTCACCAACCTGCGGGGGCTCAGCCTCACCACGCCGGGCGAGTGCGACGGCTTCTGCGCCAACCACCAGCGCGTTGCCCTCCCCCTGCTCTCCGCTGGCGGCCAGATCGCCATCCTCGAGGTACCCCCGGCTCAGCGTGGTGGCTGGCACGGCACTGGCGGGTGCAGTGCAGGTGACCCCCCTGGTTTTCTCCCACAGCTCTCCAAGCCTGGCCGTCTCCCTGATGCAGCAATGCCCACCATCCAGAACGGCTCAGCAGTGGCCGACCTCTCCTGGGATCCCTTCAACCCACGGCGCCTCGCTGTCGGTATGTGTGCTGGCCACGGGGGAGTGTGCTGCGCTAGCTCCCCTGGCACCAGGCATGCCAGACCCACCATACTAACCACTGCCCATCCATACTAACCACTGCCCAGCCGTACTAACCACTGTCCATCTGTTTTGGTGCCGTAGCGGGTGAAGACGCCAAGATCCGGCTGTGGCGGATCCCCGAGGGAGGGCTGAGGGAGACACTGCAGGAGCCTGAAGCTGTCCTCCGAGGTGAGGGGTGCGTGGGGAGGGACACTGAGAACCCCACTGTGGGGACAGGCCAGCCCAGTGGTGTCCACATCCCAGCGTGGGGGGATGGCCACGCACCACTCAACCTTACCAGGTCACACGGAGAAGATCTATTCCATCCGCTTCCACCCCGTGGCATCTGATCTCCTGGTGTCCTCCTCCTACGACATGACGGTACGGATCTGGGAGCTGAGCGCCGGGCAGGAAGCCTTGTGCCTTCGAGGACACACCGATCAGGTGAGGGATGACATGTCTGGGGACACCTGAGGGGTGCGTTTCACTAGGCAGGGGACATGAGGGAGGACACAATATCCATCTCCCCAGATCTTCAGCCTGGCTTGGAGCCCTGATGGGAAGAAACTGGCAACAGTGAGCAAAGACGGATGGTTACGGCTCTATGAGCCCCGGCGCAGCCCTCAGCCTCAACAGGTACGGTCACGGTGGTGGGGGTGGGCTGGAGAGCTGGGGATGTGGACAGGTGCCCCCCTCCAAGGGTACCTGCCCGCACCTGAGCTCTCTCCGAGCAGGCAGGGTGACCTTCACCCCACGCAGGAGGGGCCAGGTCCCGAGGGAGGCCGTGGAGCACGCCTGGTTTGGGTTTGTGGCGGCGACTACCTCCTGGTGTCTGGCTTTGACAGGTAAAGAGGGGGGCACACATCTGGGCAGGGGTCCCCAAGGGACACTGTGCTCCCCCCATTGTCACCTCCCTGCAGCCGCAGTGAGAGGAGGATCCTCCTGTACCGGGCGCAGGCTCTACCTGAGGGACCCTTGTCCGTCCTTGGCCTCGACGTGGCCCCGTCCACCCTCCTGCCCTTCTATGATGAGGATACCAGCGTTGTTTTCCTCACTGGCAAGGTGATGGTTTGCCCCTCAAAAAAATTGGAGGACTAACTGCCTACAGCACCCCAACAGTGCAGGGGGGACCCTCCATGCATCCCCTGCCAGCCCTCATCTTGCTCTATCCTCAGGGTGACACCAGAGTCTTCCTCTATGAGGTGATACCTGAGCCCCCCTATTTCCTCGAGTGCAACAGCTTTACCTCCAATGAACCCCACAAGGTAAAGGGGGGGCCCACTGGGATTGTGCTGCCTGTCTGACCCCCCAACTTGAGCTGCCAGACCCACAGTAGGCCCTGCTCACACCTCCACCCCATCAGGGCTTCATCTTCCTGCCCAAAACGGCATGCGAGGTGCGGGAGGTGGAGTTCGCCCGGGCGCTGCGCCTCGGGCAGAGCACCCTTGAGCCGGTGGCTTTCCACGTGCCACGTGTCAAGGTAGGTGGAAGGGACCCAGCCGTGTTTGGGGTAGTATTGACGATGGGGGACGCCCCCTCAATGCCCTTTGCCCCCACAGAAGGAGTATTTCCAGGATGATATCTACCCACCAACCCGCATCTGGTGGGAGCCAGCCCTCATTGGCAGCGCCTGGCTGGCAGGGGAGGATGGGCAGCAGCGTCGTGCCAGCCTGCGGCCAGCCGACATGACACCAGGTGGGTGCAGAGGGGCAGGGCAAGGGCCCCGGGCCCACGGGGACAGGCATGGGGGGGGTGTCAGCCGTGGGGCAAAGCCCTCCTTCCTGCCCCATGGCAATGCTGCTCCTCCAGTGAGTGAGGCCCCAAAAGAGGCTCCAGCGCGGAAGTTTGTCCCTGCATCCGTGTACCTGGAGGAGAAGTCTGATGAGCAGAAGAAGGAGGAGGTTGGTGCTGGGGCACCCTGGGAGCACCCTGCTGTGGGCCTGGGCTGGAGGGGCGATGCCCTGGGCCCCACGGCTCTGCTCTGTCTCTCTGCAGCTCCTGAGCGCCATGGTGGCCCGGCTGGGCAACCGGGATGACCCGCTGCCCCAGGACTCCTTCGAGGGGGTGGACGAGGACGAGTGGGTAGGTGCAGGGGCAGAGGGTGACACGGGGCCAGTCCCGCCCCGCCGTGCCCCTCACCCCCACCGGGCCTCCCGCAGGACTAAGCCGGACCCCGGCACCCCGAGGACCATGTCGGGGGTCTCTGCACCCGTGCGGGCCCG
>NW_020799118.1:15121116-15124161 GCF_003259725.1 Athene cunicularia | reverse complement strand
AGGTGGAGGACCGGGCTGGGCAGAGCCTGGGGACGGAGGGACAGGGCCTGGGGAGGCGGAGAAGGATGCTGGGCAGGGCCCGGGGCGGGCACAGGGCCCGGGAAGGTGCGAGGAAGCTGGTTTTAGAGCCTCAAAGCCTGGGGAGAGGAGACAGGACGGGGGCGGGACCGGGCCACGGCGTGACAGGAGCCAGCGAGGGGCAAGGGAGGACCCCGGGGGGACGGGACAAGGCGAGGGGACAGGGCCGGGGAGAGGTGACAGGGCAAAGGACTCGGTGGGGACAGGGCCCGGGGTGGCTGTGACAGCAGGGTGTCCCCACAGGCCAAGTACCTGGCACAGATCATCCTGGTGGGGGCCCAGGTGGTCGGACGGGCCTTCATGCGGGCGCTGCGCCAGGAGTTTGCAGGTACGAGCCGAGCTGCCGCCCCTGGCCTGGGGTGCTGCTCCCTGCACAGAGCGTGCCCAGGGGTCTGGGCACCACACTGCATCCCCGGCCCTGCCTGGGGCATGGCTGCACCCTGCTTCCCTATCCCTTTCCTCGGGGCACCCCACTGCTCCCTGTCCCCAGGGCCATGCCTGGAGGGGGACGCTTGCCAGGCTTGTCACAGGGTGACAGCACCCACGTCCTGGCACTGGCCTAATGGCGTTTCAGCTCAAACCAGGCTCCCAGCAGCTGTCCCAGGCACCAGCTTGGACCTAGTACCACTGCCAGGCTCTGAGACATCCCCACAGCCCCAAAGGGCAGAGCAGGATGGTCCCCCGGGACATGGCAGCCCCAGGCCTGCCTTGTCTGCCTCTGCCTGCCTGCAACCTGGCTCGCTGAGAGCACTGAGAGCAAACAGGTGCCACTCCATCCGCCCTCCCAGTTCCTGCCACCTCCTCAGCACCAGGGACCTTGTCTGGGTGACCCCCACGGGCTTGAGGCAGCATGAGGAGGGCCGAGGGGTGAAACTGGGATCTGAGCATCTGGGAGCCTGTGGGCTTCGCTGCCTGGCCCCCACCCAAGGCCTGGGGGGTCCCCAGAGGGCAGCGCTGTGGGGACTCATGCCCTCGGTGTCTCTGGGCAGCAAGCCGAGCAGCAGCAGACGCACGAGGGCGCTCAGAGAGGCCCCAGTCCGCCGCTGCCTCCAGGATCATTGGCATCAGCCTCCAGGAAGCTCAGCAGATTCTCAACGTCTCAAACCTCAACCCAGAGGAGATCCAGAAGGTAAAGGCTACCTTGGAGCCAGGGAGAGATGGTGCTGGCAGGGCCTTCCCTGTATATGCTGTCTAGCATGGGGGTGATGCTTAGTCCACGGAGGGAGCGTGGGTGCTGTCCTGTACCCAGTTAATCCCAGTTTGAGGTTTGTCTTCTCTAGCTGGTGGAGTGTGCCAGCCAGTCGTGGGCATTAGCAGCCTTGCCAGGCTTGGTCCCAGTGTTTTCTCAGCCGTGCTGCTCAGGGAAAGGGACATGGGCTCTCTGGAGGTGGTGCCTGACCAGGGGAGTGGGGATCCTCCAGGGGGTCAGACAGAGCCAGCCGTGGCACTGCCACGGGGAGTGGGAGGCTGCTGGGGTTAGGGGCTGGGGAGGGTGGAGACGAATGTGACAGGGAGCTTCTCTTTGGCAGAACTACGACCACTTGTTCAAGGTGAACGACAAGTCAGTGGGAGGTTCCTTCTACCTGCAGTCAAAGGTGAGCAAAGGGAGGTGAGGATGGGGGTCTGCGCTGGCTCTCCACCCTGCCCTCCGCACCTTCTGCCTGGGATTCGGGAGAGGCAGAGCCTGAGCGTCACTGCAGTTGAGGCAGGGAGGGGAGGGGGCAGCCACATCCCCCTGTGTCACCCCATCCCCATGTCCCACAGGTGGTGAGAGCCAAGGAGCGGCTGGACGAGGAGCTCCGCATCCAGGCCAAGGATGAGAAGGAGAAGGGGTGGAAAGTTGAGACGTGACTCCTGCCAGCCCTGCACCCCGTGTCCCTCACCCTTAACTTATAGGTAGCCAATAAATACCATGTCCTTCAGCACCTGGCCTGGCCGCTCTGCATCCCGGGGAGGGAGAGGGGACTTGCCTGCCTCTGCCCACTGCCCCAGAGGGGATCAGCCCCTACAAGGGGCTGGGTTTTGCCCTGGCAAGGAGGAAGAGGGAGGTGGCTGGGGAAGAAGGGGTGTCCCCGAGGCACTGAGGGCTGCCAGGGCTCAAATGGCACCCGAGGAGGCTGTAGGAGCTATTTTCGTGGTGAGTTCAGATGCTTTCGGCCTGAGCGTGCGGATACCTCTGGCTCCGTACCCTGGGAGTGCCGGGAGCTCTGTGCCGTTACCCTTCTCCCACCCTGGGCGGGCAGTCGGGATGGCTTCAGGGTTGGGATGAGGGGCCATGTGGCTTGTCCTGGGGCTTCACCAGTGCCGGGGCTGCCTGAGCGGGAGTGTGGGGACCTGCCGGGGCACTGGGCAGAGCCAGCTGTGCCCCTGTCATCGTGCCCTTCACCTCCAGCACCCCTCTGCCCCCACCATGGGCTCCTCGGCACCATCACCACGGTCATGAACTGAAACAGGAACTTACTTCAACTTCACTTTATTGTTTTCTTAATAAACTTCCTCTCCCCTGGAGGAATATAGTGTTATAGTCGTTAGCTTATCTCTTACTTCTGCAGTCCTTAAACGCTATGCTAACAGCGATGGAGCCCAACAGGAGGAAAATAAAAACAACCCAGAAACTACGATAGAAAGGCACTTCGAAACCGTTAAAATACTGATGTCCTGGAATGTGCAACAACAAACCGACAAAGGAGCAAGGAGACGTACACCGTACACCGGCCGGGGCGGCCTGGTCGATGGCCCGCGGCCATGCTGGGGCTGTGGCAGAGCTGGGCAGCTGCCGCGCCCCGGCCCCAGGAGGGTGAGGGCAGGGAGACCGGCTCCCCGCGGGGCGCGTGTGGCCGGGGCTCCTTCCAGTGGGGAGGGGGCAGGATGGGGAGACACCCCCACACACACCGGTTCAGAGAAAGCCATGGGCAGGGGTCCTGCCCGGCAGCAGGAGGTACACGGGACCCCCAACCTGTGCCGGGG
>NW_020799118.1:15110071-15116875 GCF_003259725.1 Athene cunicularia | reverse complement strand
GGGGGTCCCTCACATGGGTCACTTGCGGGTGGCTGTGGCCTGGCGTGGGCTTGTGGCCTGGGTGGGAGGGCAACCTCCTGGGGCAGGGAAATGCGGCCATCTTGCCCAGGGCTGGGGGGCTGCGTGGCCCCACGCCCACCCCTGGCATGGGGCAGAGCTCCGGGGGAGCCTCGCTGCCTTTCCAGCGCCCCGAGCTCCGGGACACCCTGCCTGCAATCTCCGGGAGCTGGGGGATGCCCTGCCTGCGAGCCCAGGGATGCCCTGCCTTCGAGCTGGGGGTGCTGGGGGACACCCTGCCTCTGAGCTTGGCTATACCCTGCTTGTAAGCTCAGGCATAGCCTGCCTGCGCGCTGAGCGAGCTTGGGGATGCTCTTCGTGCAAGCCTGGGGATGCTCCGAGCTTGGGGAGACTGTGCAAGTGTGGGGATATTCTGCTTGCGAGCTCAGGGACACCCTGCCTGTGACCTCAAGGAGCTTGGGGCAACCTGCCTGCATGGCCGCGCCTCGCCTGCCCGCCAGTGCAAACTGCAGCACTAGCTGCAGGCAGTGGCAGACACGAGTGGGCAGAGCGGGACATCTGCCATGGGCCCGCTGCGCCCCCAGCCTCCTCGCCAGGCAGAAGCAGGGTGACAGTGGTGGCCGTGGCTGGCTCCAACCCCCCTGCCTGGGTTTGTTTCCCTTGAGGTCCAGGCAAGTGTGACATCCCCGCTGGGCTGTGCCTGGGGCTGCCATGCCACTGGGGTGGGAAGGACCAAATTCTCCTCTCCCAACCCAAATCCTGCAGCACCAGGCTGGGGGCACCCAGGGGCTTCTCTCCTGTGCCAGGGCTCCATTGAGTGCCACCTGCTCTCTCTACTTCTGTCCTGCCCCATCCCTGGTGGTGCTGGGTGCCAGGCCAGCTTCTGAATCCATGTTTTTTTTTTTCCCCTTTCTGTATTTTGTTGTCACTTCTCAGGTCTCTTCCCAGGAAGAGCAGCTGGGGCAGGTTGCGGGAGGTCTGCCGGCGCGGAAGCAGGCTCTTCCTCCTTCCCCGGTATTTAAGAAACCGCTTCCGTGCTGCCCGGTCCTGGGCCTCTCCAGCCCATTCCCCTTGCGCGGCCACGACTGGCAGCCCAACATCCCAGAGAGGTGCTCCAGCCACCTCCCCGGCCCCAGCGGGCATCGCTGCAGGGACCAGGGACACTGCCCATAGGAAGGGACAACGTCCCCTAGACCTGCTGGGATTTAGCATGTTTTGGGGCTGGTTTTTGGTAGGAGCAGGGAGGTGGGTGATGGCCACTGCCAGATGGGAGCCGTGTGCCACGATCCCGCCGCAGGCAGCTCTCAGTCTACGCAGCAGGCCACTGCTCCCTGCAAGTGAAGCAGACCCCCAAGCACCCATCCCTTCCCTGCACCCTCCAGGCACCCATGGGAGCAGCGTGGGAGGGATCCAGTGCAGTGAGTGCTTAGCACCCAGCGCCAGCCTGCACTGGGACGCTGCCTTGGCAGCTGGGGACAAACATCTTCCCGACCCCATGGGCTGAGCTGGGATCCTTCTGCATCCCTTCAGGATGAGTTGGGATCCTTCCCTGTCCCCCTGGAGCTGGGATTTTTTCTTCTCCCCTTGGGATGCACTGGGATCCTTCCTCATACCCCTGGGCTGAGCTGGGATCCTTCCTTGTCCCCTTGGGATGCGCTGGGATCTTTCCCCCTCCCTGTGTATCTCGGAGGAGTCATGGTGTGTCTCCTGGTTGCAAGAGGCGCTGGGTGGCCTGGGAGCCTCTGGGCGCTGCCTGGGCACCCAGCGGTGCTGTGAGCAGGGCTTGACCTGGCTGCTTCCACCCCTGGACTCCCAAACCTCCGTGGTTCCTCCATGGCCTCACCGGGAAGGCAGGAGGGCAGGATGCCAGGATTTGCTTTCCAGCCTGGTGTTGGCAAGGCGCTGGGTGGGACGGTCCCATCTCCCCATCTCTGAGCCATTCGGCACCTGGGAGAGAGGCTGAAGCCTGCCTTATCTCGTCTCGCGCCAGCAGCCCGGCCGTTGTGTTTAGTCTTTGGTGCCTTGCAGCATCCCTGGCGCCAGTGGCCTGACTTGCAGCCACTGGGTGCTGGGTGCTCGTGTGCACCCTGGCGAGAGCTGCTTTTGGCAGCAGTGGAGAGGTGAAATGGCTGGCAGCGTGGCAGGGGCTGCTGGTCACGTTGGTTTGGTGTAATGGCCAGCTATTGCCCTGGCGCTCGGCTATTAATTGCTGGTGCTGGCCACTGCTTGGTGGACTCACCATCCCTGCGACCCAGAACCCTTGCCAGGATTCAGCTGCCCTGCTCCCTGGGATGTCTTGGGGAAGAAGCTGGACCCCACAGTGGTGGGCTTTGCTGTGGGGGCCAGTGCCCTGGACCCATGGGTGTTGGCTTTGGCCAGCTGGAGCCCTCCCCGCTGCCCTTCTCGCTTGCTGCCGGTGGCGTCGCCAGCTCTGGGAGGCATTTCCCGGCCCATCTGCGGGGTGAGGGTGCGGGGAGCGAGGAGGCGGCGGCAGGAAGCAGGCAGGAGCTGTGGCTTGGGGTGGGATGGGGGCTTCTCTGCTGGGAGCTGTCATCTGGAAGCCATCAGCGGGGCGAGAGGGAGGGAGGGAGCCGCCTTCCCGGGGCCACACACGCCGGCTAGCCCCACAGGGACCCAGCCGGCCAGCCCGCAGCCTCCTTCGCCTGCCCAGGGGTCCCCGCTGTGCCTGGCCTTCCCCTCAGCTCCCCTTGCCCAGGCTTGGTGCTGGCTTGGGGCAACTTGTGTCCAAGCCCGACAGAGCCAGGGGGCAGCAGCGGCGGGTGCCATTCACTCGATGCATCCCCCAGAGCTTTGGATATGAGGCTGCAGAAGCCAACCAACCCACTTTGTGCTCGCCAGAGCTGCAGCCATCATCCTCTCTGTGTTTCCCATCCCTTTGGTGACTTGGCGTTGTCACGGCAAAGCGAGGGGGGAACATGGCAGGGGCAAGCTGGTGGAAGGGGTGCAGCCCCTTCCTCCCTAATGTCATGCCTCTCTCCCAGCTTGGCTAACATCCCGTTGACTCCGGAGACCCAGCGGGACCAGGAGCGACGGATACGCAGGGAAATCGCCAACAGCAACGAGAGACGGCGGATGCAGAGCATCAATGCTGGCTTCCAGTCTCTGAAAACCCTCATCCCACACACGGACGGGGAGAAGCTCAGCAAGGTGAGCCGGATGTCACCAGGGCTGCGGCGATGCGGGATGCAGATGCCGGTCCTGCACGTGGGGGTTTTCAGGCTTGCTTGTCTGGCAGTAAGAATAATTGGGTGTATTTGCATATGTAAATTCAGCAAAGTCAGTCTCTCCTGTGGAGGTTTCCTCAGTGGGAGTGGGTGTCCATCACAAACCTGGTGTCCCAGTGAGGACGGGGTGTATGTGGCAGCACCTAGCGCCCCAGGAGCAGAGTGGCCTGTGCCTGGGTGATGAGGTGCTCCCACTGCAGAGCAAAGTGGGGTGAGGAGGCAGCGCTGTGTAGCCGGTCCAGTTCCTGAGACAGGTGAACTGGAGGTTTGCCATGGTGGAAATCCCATGGGACACTTGGGGGGGTGAAGCAGACCCTGAACAGAGGGAGATGCCAGGGCTGGGCAAGGAGCGGTGCTGCTGCCTTCTGGCAGGGAGGGAGCTCAGCAGGATGGGGGGTTTGGGGGACACTGGAGTCTCTCCTGCCTCAGCATGCCCCTCCCCGCTCTCCGCAGGCGGCCATCCTCCAGCAAACGGCCGAGTACATCTTCTCCCTGGAGCAGGAGAAGACTCGGCTACTGCAGCAGAACACCCAGCTCAAGCGGTTCATCCAGGTAGCGCCTGCCTGCGCACTCCAGGGACGGGACGGGAGAGGATGGGACAGTCCTGGCTGGCTGGGGAGGGGATGTTGTCACTGTTCCTTGGGATCAGGATGAGACTCTCTTCCCTAATAAGCTTGGGAGTGGAGATGTTTCACACCCTCCTGGCAGGGCAAGGAAGTCCTCTTCAACCCAGCATCCCTTATCTGCCCAGGTGAGGAGAGCTGGGGGCCCCATTTTCCATTTGGGCTGTTGGGGTATGGCCCAGTGGCAGCTCCTGGTTGAACTGTCCTGGGTGTTACGGTGTGAGAAGCATGTTTGCACAAGGCTTGGGGGGGATGAGGACCAGGAGGGCGGGCACACACAGGAGCCCATCAGTCCCCAGGCATTGACCCCATGTCCTGCCCACATCCCCAGAGAGACTTCCCTGCAGGGAGCTGTGTTGGGGGTAGGCCAAGGGAGTGGCATCACCCAGACATGGTCTGGATGGAGGGGGGAGCATTGGAACTGGTACCTGTCCCCTGACACCGCGTCCCTGCGGCAGGAGTTCAGCGGCTCCTCCCCGAAGCGGCGACGGGCGGAGGACAAAGACGAGGGGATCGGCTCGCCGGACATCTGGGAGGATGAGAAGGCCGAGGATCTGCGGCGGGAGATGATCGAGCTCCGGCAGCAGCTGGACAAGGAACGCTCGGTCCGCATGATGCTGGAGGAGCAGGTGAGGCCGCGTGGGGCCAGATCCAGCTGCGGCGCTGGTGCCTGTGCACATGGCGCTGGTGGCGCACAGGCTGTGCCGTGGCCGTGTCGGACCCCCCCGGGGACACTGGTGCTGCTGCAGTGTAACAGGTTGTCTGCTCTGGCCACCTCCACCCCACACTTGACCCTTGGGCTCCCTGGCTCTGTTTGTGTCCAGCCCACAGAGGGGGATGGCCCATGGCTGCGGATCGGGGGGTGCTGTGCCCGGAGCAGGCTGGGCTCCCCACTGATGTCGGGGCTCTCTCTGCTGGCAGGTTCGCTCCCTGGAGGCTCACATGTACCCCGAGAAGCTGAAAGTGATTGCTCAGCAAGTGCAGCTCCAGCAGCAGCAGGAGCAGGTGAGGTTGCTGCACCAGGAGAAGCTAGAGCGCGAGCAGCAGATCCGAACCCAGGTGAGTGCACAGACACTGTCCCAGCCCGCCCTGGCCGTAGCCTGCCCATGGGGACACCCCGGTAGCCTCCCACCCTCGAGCATCACAGCCAGGCGATGTGCTTGGCACCTCCCGTGGGCTCATTGGGTCAGACAGAGTCCCATCAAAGCTCTCGCCCTCGGGAAATGGGGAAAGGGTCAGTGCATGGGCCCCTCCAGTGCTCAGGGGGGCTGTGGTCATGATCATATCCATGTTTTAGGCAGAGATCATGGCTTAGACCACGCTGTGGTGGCTTCCAAGCGGCCCTGTGTCCCAGTGCAGAGGGATTTGTACAGGGAAGGTCACTTTTGGCAGGCAGGGATTCAGCTTGTTGCTAGCTAGCCCGTGTCTTCCAAGGCTGCGCTGGGAGGTGCTGGACGTGGCCACCCCCAGTTCCCTCCTGCCAGCACTGGGTGGGGAGCAGCTCCTACAGGGCACATTTCCTTGCCCTCGGGCAATGAACGGGCACCCGTCCCGTCCGCGGGCGATGCCAGCAGTCACAATGGCACCACCGCCAGCGGTTGGTGCAGGTGACGCTCCCCGTGCCAGAGCGGGTGGTTCGCAGCACGGGGAGGCCAACCCCTCCTCACCTCTCCCTGTGTGTATTCACCCGCTGAGTTATGGGGACCCCCAAACCACTCCCTGCCACCCTCCAGGCTGGGAAAGGGTAGTGGGCAAGCTGGCAGGTGCTGCTGCTGAGCAGCGGTGGCAGGACTGCAGGGACAGGAGCCTTCAGCCTTTTCCCTCGGTACAATCGATTTGCCAACGGTGGGGGGAGCCTTAGGCCAGCCCGGAGCAGCGAGGAGGCAGCATGGTGCCAGCACGGTCCTTGCTCGCTGCCGCCCTCCAGCTCAGCCCGGGGGCACGCCGGCCTGGGGAGCTTCAAAGGGAGGGAGACAAACCAGCTTCCTCCCTCCTTCTGCTTCTGTGGAGCTGCCGGCCGCCTCCCGGGGAAGTTCAGCCTATTTTTAGGTGAACTTTCCTTAGCCTCCTGCTAGGGCGGATCTTCCCATCCGCTGTTTTAACGAGGATCTGCGAGGGGTGTGGTGGGTTCCCAGCTGTGCAGGTTGGGGTGATGGGAGGGCTGGCACTTGCCTCTCCTGGATTAAAAGCCCAAGTCTCTCCCTGTTCGTGCTAGGGGGAATCCTTCATGTTCTGCTCTGCCAAATCTAAGGTGACAGCAGCTTTCTGCTGGCATCCTCTTGTGTCCATCCGGGACAGGTGAACCGGAGCAGCTGAGCTGCAGCTTCAGCTTTTATGGGCCCTCAAAGGAGTTTGGGCTCTGCAAACAAGTGTGATGCTCTCCCCATCGCCACTGTGCCCAGGGTGCTGCTGACTGGGGGGGTTCTGCTTCTCTCCCCAGCTCTTGCCGTCACATGCTCCCCCAGCGCCCACCCACCACCCCACCGTGATCGTTCCAGCGCCACCTCCCTCCCATCACGTCACCGTGGTCACCATGGGCCCATCCTCGGTCATCAATACGGTCTCCACGTCCCGGCAGAACCTGGACACCATCGTTCAGGTAAGGGTGGGACTGGCGTGCTGTTCTGGGGGGAGGTCCCTAACCCCTCCGGGTATGTCAGAGCAGGGGGACCTGATGTGCTGACGGTGGCCGGTTGCCCTCGGCAGGCGATCCAACACATCGAGGGGACACAGGAGAAGCAGCTGCAGGAAGAGGAGCAGAGACGCGCTGTCATCGTGACGCCGGCGCGTGCGTGCCCCGAGCCCTCCACCTCCGACACCGCCTCCGACACCGAGGGCAACGACAGTGACTCCATGGACCAGAGCAAAGAAGAGCCCTCGGGGGACGGGGAGCTGCCCTGACACCCCCTGGCCAGCAG
>NW_020799118.1:15080412-15110021 GCF_003259725.1 Athene cunicularia | reverse complement strand
TTTTTTTTTTTTTTGTATTTTTTTTACGATTTTCAGGTCTTTGTGTTGATTGAGAAGCTATTCTATTTTGTTAAGAAAGTGGAGAAAAAAAAAAAAGAGGCTTGTGCCTTTGTAAAGAAACAAAATAAAGTTTGTACTTGGTTTTTTAGAAGCTCGGTCCCAGCGTTAATGTTTGTGGGGAGGATGGTGACAGGGATGGATTTGGCCCCTGCAGGACTCTGGTCCCTTCTGGGGGACCTGGGGCTTGCGGGGAGGGCAGGGAAGTGCTGCCTGCATTGGGAATCGCAGGCAGGGAGTGGCAGGCAGGGAGCAGGCAAAGGCAGAAGGATGCCGGCCCGGCGAAGTTTCCCGCTGAGCGGCCAGGCTATATTTAAAGGCTCAGCCCTGCCAGCGCTGCCTGCGTGTGCTATGAGCACGTCGGGGCTCAGCTCTCCTCTGAAATGGAGGGGCGGGGGTCAGGGACTGGTTTTAGTGAGGCTGCTGGGCTGTGGGGGGACTGGGGTCAGGCTTTATGTCCTCCTGCCCTGGGGATTGCACCTGTGGGGTGCTGAGACGGGGGTGTCCCTGTGGCTTGGGGTGGGGGGGTACCCATCTCTCCACAGGGCTGCTGGCTTGCCTCATGGCTCTGTCAGGGTGGGGAAACCCCTCTCTGTGGCTTTTGGGGGTTGAGGCACACATCTTTTCTGATGGAGCACCCACCTCTTGGCATCCCCCACAGCCATGGGTCTCCACACTGTGGCCCTCCACGGTGCCCAGCCGAGGGCCAGCTCCTGCCTGCTCCCCTGCTGTGGTGGGGGGCCTGTTGTTTTCATCTGGCCCCTTCCCAACAAAAAGCTGGGTTGTGGCCCCCCAAAAGTGGCTCTTTCAGTGATGGAGCCCAGGGGCCACTCTGCCACAGCCAGGCTTTCGGGACAGCCACCCAGTGCTGTTCCCCACAAGTGGGGGTGACAGGAGCTGGTGACCCTGTGCCTCCAGCTGCTGCCATCCCCCATGCCATGCTGTTGGGGTGGTGCCGGTGACAATGGGGATGTGTCCCCTTGCGCACGGGGTGCATGACATTGCCTGGAGTTGGTGACCTGTGGTGGCTTGAGCAGGCTCCAAATCAGCCCAGGACGAGGTGCCTTTGGGGATGGATGGGGGACACCGCGGTGCTGTGATGCTCAGCTCTCCCTCTCCGTGAGATCCTGCTCCATCCAAAAAGGGGCTGCAGGAATTTGGGGCAGCCCAAGGAGATCCACTACCCCATGCCAGCAGGATGTTGTGACGGGGACAGTGACCCTGGGTGGGCAGTGCCACCCTAGGGACCCCATGCCAGGAGGTGTCCCATGCATTCGCACCCCTGACATGAGCCTTAACTGGTGCCTCAGTGCTGCCGCTGTGCCCCGTCCCAATCCCCATCCCCAGGGCCCCTGGGAGCGGAAGAGCGGCGGTGGCAGCATCTGTGCTGGCCCTGCCGGCAGCTGCCTGCCTGCCTGCCCTGCCCTCGCCTGCTGCTGCCGTATAAATAGAGGCAGCGAGCGGCAGGGAGCTCCTGGCAGCCACCATGAAGGGCCTCAACCTGCTCTGCTGCTGCGTGGCCTCGCTCCTGCTCCTCAGCACTGCAGGTACGGCTGCCCACCGGGCTGTGGGTCCCTGTGGGGCTGTGGGTCCCTGTGGGGCTCTGGCTCCCCATGGGGCTTCAGGTGCCCGTGGGGCTGTGGGTCTCTGTGGGGCTGTGGGTCCCCATGGGGCTGCAGGTGCCTGTGGGTCTGTGGGTCCCCATGGGGCTGCAGGTGCCTGTGGGGCTGTGGGTCCCTGTGGGGCTGCATGATCCCCATGGGGCTGTGGGTCTGTGGGTCCCCAAGGAAGCTGCAGGTCCCCATGGGGCTGCAGGTGCCTGTGGGGCTGTGGGTGCCTGTGGGGTAGTGTAGGTGCCTATGGGGCTGTGGGAACCCACCAGGGCTGTGGGCACCCATAGAGCTGTGGGTGCCTGTGGGGCTGCGGGTGTCTTTGGGCTGTGGGTGCTCACTGGGGCTGTGGGTGTCTGGGGGGCTGCAGATACCTGTGGGGTTGTGGGTGCTCACTGGGACTGCGGGTGTCTGTGGGGCTGGGGGTGCCCTGCAGGGTTGCAGGTACCCATGGGGCTGGGGGTGCTGGTGAGGTTCTGGGGTGCCCGGTGAGCCCAGCCTGTGCCCCAGAGCTGGGTGGGAGCCAGGAGCAGGACAGGGTGGCAGGGGTACAGCTGTCCGGGCTCCCTGGTAGCTCTGCCAGGGCTGCAGAGTCACCCCAAAATGTGCAGGGACACACAGTGGGGGGGGGGGCATGGGCAGGAGGGGGTCGAGGGGACCGTGGGCTGGGGTCCCCCTCTGGAGCCAGGGTGGGCACAGAGGCTGTGCTGCCACCAGTGTGCTCAGGGTCAGGTGGCTCGGTTTGGGGCTGTGAGGTCTTGGGGGGGCTGCTGGGGTGCTGGGGCACCCCATAGTCAGAGCATGATGGGGTGGGCTGTTTGCCCTGGAGGTGTCCTGTCATCCCCCCTGCCCCAAGGACCTACTAAGCAAGATGGAAGTTTGGGTGACCCTGGGACCCCTTCCCCGGGCTGTCCCATGCCCGCTTAGCACCCCGGTGGCCAGCTGGGCGTCCCCTGGGGCCGTGCGGCGGGGCGGCATCGCTGGTACCCTTGCTTGCCCTTGAGTTAATTTGGGCCGGTTCTCTGCCTGGCCGGGCTCCGGCGGCCGCGCTGCCGGGAGGGGGGCGGCTAAGTATGGAAACAGCCGTGTAAGGGGACACTGTGCTCCCTGCAGCCACCCCGGGCCCCCCCGGCCCTGCGCTGCCGCAGCCCCGCGCACGGGCACCCGCAGCTGCCGCCTTCCAGCACCCGGCACCCCCGGCCCCACCGAGTTTTGGCCTTTTAAGGGCATTTTGCACCATTCTTGTGAATACATGGGTTTTGGGGCTGGCGACTCACCCTGCTGGAGGTGGGGTGACCTCTGTGGGGCCGTGGGTCAGGTCTGGGAAAGGGGAGGGTGGAAAGGTCCCCTATGGGCATGGCCGGTGGCTGGTGCCACCCCAGGCTGGGAGGTGGCCCTGTGGGCCATCGGGGACTTGTCACCATAGTGGGCAGCCACCAGCTGAGGCTGGCACGGCCTGAGCTGTGGCAGACAGCGAGGGAGCAGCCCGAGGGATGCCATGGGGCTGCGATGGCATGGGGCACCAGCACCCTCTCAGCCCAGGGCCAGGATCCCCCATGTCAGAGGAGGCTCCGGGGCCAGGAGGCGCATTGGGGTCTGCAGCCTCGGAGCTGTCTCTGAGGGGCAGCCAGAGCCCCCGAGTCCCCACCCTCGGCATCTCCTGCTTATTGGGGCATCCTGTATTTCAGCTTGGTCCTGTAGCTTTGGGAAAAAGATGTAAGCAGTGGTATACCTCCTGACCATGGGTCTGCTCCACAGGGACTGGTGGGGTTTGCACAATGAGTTTTGCGTTACTCTTGGCACCAAGCTTGACTCTTGGATCTGGGCTCCTTTTGGGTGCAAGAGGTGGCTTGGTGGGGTTGTTTTCCTAATTTTGGGCCTTGTCTTCCTCCTTTGGTGAGAAGGCAGCAGGGGCAGCCCAGTGGGGAACTGGAGGCTTCACTGATGCATTGTGGAGAGGTGCAGCCCTCAGGGCGAGGGCAGTTTAGTGACGCCTGGGGCTGCTGGGATTCTGTCACCGCTCCCAGAGGCCTGGCATGGGAGGTGCCCTGCACTCATGCTCGGCTTACGCAGTCCTGCCAAAACGGCCCATGGCCACGTGGCCGGGGCTGGTGAAGCTCCCCTGCACAGCCAGCAGCACTGGCAGGGGCCAGCACCCCCCACGGGACTGGGCGATGGCTCAGGGCGAGGGCACTTGCTGGCTGCTCCATCTCTGCTCCTGCCTGGGGGAAGGTGTCCTTCTCCCCACACTCACACCTTGGGCACAGCACAGACACCTCTTCCAGGCTGGGTGGCCACAGTGAGTCCTGTGGCCACTGGGAAGGGGCCATGAGGATGCCCAGCCGTGGCGCTTGGCAGCGTTGCCCTGGGGAGCTCTTGCCCCCCCCCAGCCATCACAGATTTGAGTGCAAGGGCTACGCAGGGCTGTGCCATCACCACCTCCAGGCTGGACGAGGAGTTGAGGAAAGCCCCGGCACCTCCTGCAGCAAGTGCAGAGGGCGCTGCAGGGCTGGCACAGCTCCCTCCTGGTGACAGTGAGTGTGGGCCACCACCCCCGGGACTCCTCAGCCTGGGAGGTGTCACCACGGGCTGGCTCCATCACCATGGCCTCATGGCGTCTTGGGATGTTTCCCATCAACCCAGGACATGTCACCTTGGGGTAGGCTCCAACACCTGGAATGTGTCACTTTAGGGTGGGCTCCACCTCCCAGGATGGAACATCATGGGGTGGGCTCCACCAGTTGGGTTGTGTCACCTTGGCTGGGCTCAGGATCCGTGGGGACTCTTCACCCCGACCAACTCAGGGCAACCAGGCTCCCCAGAGATGGGGGACCCCTGTGTCCCAGTGACACCCTGCTGGTCTCATTCCATGACTCCCCCCCCCGCATTGGCACAACCATGGGTGCCACTGCTGTTGGGTGCAGGGGTAGTCACAAGGAGGCAAGGGGCTTGGGGTGCCACAGGCACCCATAGATCTTGGTTGCTCGAGCCACCCACATCCCTGTCACACCCCTGGTACCTCGCCTGGAGGAGATCCTGGCTCCCACGGGTGCACCATCTCTCTCCCAAACTTAGCTGAACACAGCAAGGCAGATGTCAGGCAGGCTGGCTGTCCTTGTCCTGGTGTGTAGGTGACAGTCAGATGGACAGGATGGCCAGGACACCTCATTTGTGCATGGCCCCAGAGGCACAGGAGCACCAGCAGGTCCCTGCGAGATGGCACCGGGCTGGGAGGGCTGCGCTGTGTGCAGGGGCAACGCTCAGTGGGGTGCGCTCTTGCCATGTCCCTGCCGTGGCCCCACCGTGTCCCCCCTTGCCAATGCACCAGCCCCACGCAGACGCCCTCTCTGTGCTGGGAGTGTGGGCTCGCTGGGGTGCTGAAACCCCAGCCCAGCTGCCGGGTCTTGCAAGGGTGACCAAATAGCTCATAAAATTGCCCGTTCTCCAGGCGCCGCAGGAATAACAGCAGGCCCTGGTGCTTTGGCAGGGCTCCACCGGGCTATTTTCAGCCTGCAGGGACATTTCCCTTGTAAGCGATAGCCCAAGGAAGCCGGCAAGCTCCATGGGGGCTGGCGGAGGGGCCAGGGAGTCTCCAGCTGGGCACCCCGAGTCGGGTTGGGGTGTCGGCAGCAGCAGCACAGCCCCGGTGCCAGCTGGGTGCATGGCTTGACCTTGCCCACATCCCTGCTCGTGGGGGCATGCCGTGAAAAAGAGCTCAGAGACACGTGGCTCCATCCCTCGTGATGGCTGAGCTGGGAACCCCCGTCCTGCTGCTGGGGGTCCGGGTGAGACCCCCGGGGCTGGGTACCGCTGTTTGGCACAACTGGGAAGTGTCTCTGCCTGGACATTCCCAAGGATTTCGGGATCTTGTGGGAGAACAGATCATCAAGCATTAAAATCCAGGCTGACAAGTCCAAGGGCTCTCCCTGTCCTGCCCAGGTGACCAGGAATCCTTGGGATGACCAAAGAAGAGGGATGGGTAGTCTTCACCCAGGAAGACTCACACTGAGTGGACGGAGGATGTTCCTTGGGGCCCCCGGGGAAGCCCGGGGAGGGTTGGTGAAGCCTCCATCGCTGGAGGCCTGGGCCAGCATGGCCTCTCTGGGGGAAGGGACTCCCCCAGCCCCAGCCATGGCACAGCGCTTCCCCTGGATCCTTCAGCATCCCCCGGGGCTGCGGAGCCCACAGGGGCCACCACGGGTAGATGTTCCTCGATGTACAGCCCGACAGCTGCCTGTGCCAAAATACCTGCTGTTTTCTCACCATCTGCTCACTTACACTCAGATCTCCCCTGGCCAGGGAGTGGTGGCTGATTTATCTTCCACCGCCCTGATGTTCATATCTTCTGCAAGTCAGGAGTGCAGGTTTTCTTCCAGATCTTTAGGGTGGATGCCCTGTGGGGAGACAGTTGAAAAAACACCCCACAAAAGTGATTCCCCATTTTCGTCTCTATATTTAGAAAGCTCCAAGACTGGTTTTAATCCCTTTGGTGCACCCTGGTGACACTTCCTTACCCTTTCTTAATCAAAATATCATGCAGTTCTAGCCAAGTATTTATAGAAATCAAATACATTTATATTTTTTTCAACTAAACTTAATATTTGCTCCACAAATGAGGTGAAGTTAGTCTGACAAAGATGTTTCCTATATCCCTGCTGGGCTCTGCACTGAAAAACTGGAAAATATTTACTCGTTGCTGGTGACTTGGGATCATTCTCTGGGATGGGATGCTGTGGCTTTGGGGTGCGCAAGGGTCTGGAGAGCTGACCCCATCCTCAGCTGCTCTTGTTCTTGTGTCTTCTGGGCTTCTTGAGCCACCTTGCAACACTTTCCTCTCCCAGTGATGGTGAAGGTGTTGGCCTGGCTGGCTCCAAGCTGGTGCTGGATCCAGGCTCCCTCCTGCCCCAGCTGCTGAAGAGCTGCTGTGTGAAATGTGGGCAGTAAAACAACAGCACTTCATCTGTGGGGCTCAGCAGCAGCACGGGTCTCTGCCAGGTCAGCGCAGAGTGGGAAACTGAGGCATGGGAAGAGCAGGAAGGAGATGCTGCCCACTGCTGTGCTCCAGTCAACACCCAGAGGTGGGTGTGCAAGTCTGGGGTACCCAGGCCTGAGCCTGGGTGAGGGGCATGGACCCCGCTTTGGGCTCCCCTGGCCCTGCCTCCCACCTGGGAAGGGTTAGTGGTTGCAGAAAGGTCAGGCTCACAGGGCTAATCCACCTTGACTTACTTTTTCCAGAAGCCAGGCTGTTGTCTGACATCAGCAGCACAGAGCATCGTAATCCCCAGGAGCTGCACCCCCTCCCAGGCAGACCCCCTCACGGGGGCAGCTGATGGCCGGGGCAGGCTGGGGCTGACCCTTGCTGAGGGCAGGGTCAAATGTCCCAGGGCTGTGACTCCTTCAGGTCCAGCCACTTTCCTCACAGTTTTAAAGGGTTTCAGCAGAGCAAAGCACAGCTCTTTGGTTTTGTTCAGCTTGCCTGCCCCTGAAAAGGAAGGGGCAGACAGATTTGGGGTGCAAGTTGACCCCAAAACCTCACTGGGAGGACAAGGGGAGAGCAGGACTTGCAGGAGCTGGTGGATAACTCCCCTGGGTGCTGCAGGGGCTGGGATGTGGGCCGGGGAAGGGGGTGTGTGAAAATCCATCCCTGAGGCACTGCACATCGCCGGCCCCACGCTCAGGGCTCCAATTTCTGCTGGAGGGGGAGCACGTCCCTCCCAGGGCCACCTGTGCCCATCTGTCCCTCCTAGCCAGCCCCTGCCCCGGCACCATCCCTGGGGGCTGTCCCTCCTGCTGGACCCATTTCGTCACCGGGACCTTGCTGTTCCATACGGCCCCACGCAGGGATGGAGAGGGCACCGTAGCAGCATCATGTACAGCCTCTGGCAGCCATCCTCACCCTTTCTGCACGGCTTTTTCCTGGGTGCAAACCAGCCGTGGCATGCTGTAGCACACAGAGCCCCGCCACGAGCTCTCTGTCCCCGCAGCTGTGCCCTGGGGTGCTGTCACCTCTAGGGAAAGGGTCCCCAGGCAGCTGACAGCCCTCCCAGCCCTGCAGATGGGTGTGAGATTTGGGGTGGGCAGGGACAGCGCAAGCCAGGGACCCTCTGGGAGGTAAGGTCCCCAAGGGGAGTGGGGCAAGGGCTCCACTCTGATGCCATCCGGCTGCTTGGCACATGCAGGGTGAGAACAAGGGGAGCCCCGGTGTCACTTTACAATGTGGCTGTCCCCAGTCCCTCCCGGAGTCCACGGAGACCCACAGGACAGGCCCCAGGTGTGGACGTCACCCTTTGCTGGCAGCGGGGTGAGGGGCTGTGGCCAGCGGCCGAGGGGGGCTGGTGCTTCACTGTCCACACCCTGCTGAGTTCCTTCTGATCCCCCCGTACAGTTGCTGGGACGTATTTTTAGCCTCCAGCAGACGTGTGGAGGGTGTTAAGCCCATAACCTTAGTCCCATTTTGCTGCTCATCAGCCGGCCATCTGCAGATCAGCACAATTTGCCTTGGGATGGATTTGGAGACCATGTAGGGGAAACAGGAGGGAGAAGGAGGTGGAGAGGGAAGAGGGACTTTACATAAGACCTTGAAGGTCACAGGAAATAAAGTCCGTGACCAGCACACAGGCAGAAACATCCCAGTTGGAGTGCCTGAGGAGTATTTCCCTTTTCCCACAAGGGAAGGCTCACGTGGGTGCTGGGGTTGCCGTTGTGCCTGAGCATGGTGGGTGATGGCACTACTGTCCCCCCGCATTGGGACAGAGGGGACACACAAACCCTGGATGAAGCCCTCGGGATGAGTGGGGTCTCCTCTGCCTGGCTCCACTCCCCCCACTCCCCAGCCTTGACCCTCCTCAGCCCTTCAGATCACCGGCTATTTTAGGGCCAAGCTGAGAATATCCCTGTCCCTGTTGGCCGAGACGACCCTCAGGAGACCCAGGCTGGTCTCCAGGCCATCAGGGCCTGGCAGGGGCATGCTGGCTTCTGGCCACCCGGAGCTTTGCAGGTCAGACATAGCACATTCCTCTCTGAGTGGCTCCTGGGAAGCTACGCGCCCCTAACGGGTCCTGGGGGTCCCACAGGAAGGTGACCTAAAGGAGAGGGGTGCCCTGGGTGGGAGGGAGGCGGGTGGGAGCTGTGGGGGGCCCCTCTACCTCTGGCTGGGAGATGAATTTGAAGCCTGGAGGCACCTGTGAGCCGCGTGCCAGCAAAGGACGGGGGAGGTCGGCAAGGGCAGGTCAAGGGTGACCCGGCGCATCCGGTTTTGGCAGGACAAGGGGCCGCAGGGACGGCGGCGGCGGCTCCACTGTGCCAGGCTGCACGTGAGAGTGACTGCACGCCCTGGCAGGCCGAGGCACACCCCGTCCCTCCCAGCCGCCTGTGGCTGGCACAGCTGGTCCCCCGGTGCGAGCCCCCCGCTGCCGCCTGACTCCTGGCTAACAGCACCGCTGGCCCCAGCACAGATAGAGATGCAACCGCCTGCCCAGCATCCCCAGCCACGGCAAACTGGCTGCAGTGGGCAGAGTGGTCTGGGGCTGGCACTGAGCCAACCCTGGCTCAGCTCCCTCTGCTCTCAGCCACCGCAGTCCCCCGTGGCCAAGCCCAGCGAGCCCAGCGCAGGAGCCAGAGGAGAGGGCTGGTTGCCAGCCAGCTGCCTGTGCCCAGCGCTGCCTGTGCCCGGTGCTGCCCGCTCGCCTCCCCGCAGCCTGGGTGGAGGTGGCATTTTTTCCTGGTTGGCATCTGCTTGCCAGCTGGAGTACAAAGGAATTATTTTCCTCTGAAACGCTTCCCTGGTATGCAGGCATTAGACGTTTCGGGGGATTATTTAGACTAGCAGCAACTGTTTGTAATGGAGACAGTATAGCCGGTGATCTTTTATTTTTGGCACCCGTTGACTAATGTTAAACTGCAGTTGGAGGCCTATGGAAAATACGGATGGCTTCTCCCAGGCCACAGAACAAACTCATTGTGTCCCCGCCAGCCGCACAGCACGGCAAATGCTTTCCTAGTGAAGGGATGCTCACAATAAATAGCTCCCGAGCCCTGCTGCTGGGGTCAGGCCCTGCCTGTGCTCATCTGCCCGTGGAAAGGCAGGGCCCCGCGCTGGGGAGCACCTCGCCCCGAGGAGCACCTTACACCTTCCTCCCCCTTGCTCCTTCCCCCTCCTCCCCCTCACCCAGACACCCGCCATGGCCAGTGCGATGGTCTCCCGAGGCAGGGCTGGGGAAGGACCCTTTTAACCTGCCAAGTGCCTGTGGCCCCTTGAGCTACACTTTTTCTTATTCCTTTCCCCCCCATTTTTTAGGGCTGTTTTGCCACCTTCCTGCAGGGCTTTGCGGTGGGTGGCAGCCATGGCCCCAGGCAGCCATGGCCAGCGCAGCCATAGGGCCCCCTGCTAGCATTGGCTTTGCTCCCTCCCAGAAACCACTCTTTGCACCCAGCTTCTTGCAACAGGGACAGAAAATTGAGCTGCAACTAGAGAAGGTTTAGGAAAGAGTTTAAACCTCTTTGTAACAGCCACAAATCCTCCCTCAGGCCCCCACCACCCCCCACCCCTGGCACTGATGCGGGGGCCAGTGGGTGCCCTGGTAGCCACATGCCAGTGCGAGTGACTGACTAAGCTGTTCTCATCGTTTAGAGCCGCATGTCCCCAGCACGGACCCTGTCGGCAGTGCTGCCGAAAGCCCCTTGCCAGCCACAGAGCCCAGGCTGGAGAAGGCAGCTGACAGCAGCCCTGAGGAGGACCAGGAGGGTGGCCCTGCCAACACCTCCTTGCCTGGCACCACTGAGGAGGGACACAGAGAGGGGGAGGAAGAGCTGGTGGGTGGCCTGACCGAGGACCTGGGGCCAGGGGATGGACAGCTGGAGGAGACCACCACGGAGAAGGACAAGGAAGGGCCCAGCAAGGTGCAGGGCCCAGGGGTGGACACCATGTTGGGCAACCCTGAGGCAGTGCATCACGAAAGGAAACATGGGCCTGGCCCACAAGATGGTCTCTGTGCCCGGGAGGATGAGGAGCCCAGCGCCAAGGAAGTAGCCTCTGAGGAGCAAGGGCAGCCTGGGGAAGAGAAAATGAAGGAGCCAAGAGCGGTGTCTGCTCCCAAGGCAGGAGAGGAAGGGGGCGAGCAGAGCTCAGAGGAAGATGACGAGCAGGGGGAGTCTGAGGAAGATGAACATGATGAATCTGAGGAAGATGGAGGTGGAGAGTCCAAGGAGGAAGGAGAGTCTAAGGAGGAGGAAGAGTCTGAGGAAGATGGTGCTGGGCCAGTGGGGCCAGAGAACGGAGCTGAACGGAGTGACAAGGAAGCAGTTGGCTCTTCCAGAAAAAAGGTCCATGGCAAACCAGAAGCTGCCAGCAAGGGAGAAGCCGGGAATGGCCCTGCCAGCTGTCATCACCCACCCTGTGACAACATAGCAGAAGACCTGCCAGAAGCGGTGGAAGACCCACCAGCAGCAGTGGAAAACTTACCAGCAACAGAAGACCCGCCAGCAGTGGTGGAAAACCCACCAGCAACAGAAGATCCACCAGCAGAAGACCCACCAGTAGCAGAAGACCCACCAACAGTGGCAGAAAACCCCGTAACAGCAGAAGATCCACCAGTATCAGAAGACCCCCCAGCAGTGGTGAAAAACCCCCCAGCAGCAGAAGACCATCCAGTAGCAGAAGATCCACCGGCCGTGGTGAAAAACCCTCCAGCAGCAGAAGACCATCCAGTAGCAGATGACCCCCCAGCAGTCGTGAAAAACTCCCCGGCGGCAGAAGACCCCCCTGCAGACAAGCCATCGCTGGCAGAAACAGAGAGCCCACCCGGCCACAGTGCCCACTCAGCTGCCACCGAGCTCCGGCACAGCCAGATAGGTTGGAGTCTTTTCTTGTTGGTGTGCTGTAGCGGCGAGAGTGACCTACTATCAACCCCTGGCAGAGCTGAGCTTGGCACATTAAACTGCGCCTAGTGCATGGCCCTCTCCTAATGCTTGTGCTTCCCATGCCGACCCCTAACCGCTGCACGGCTGGGCCGGCTGCGGGCATCAAGGGTGCAGGCAGGAGCCCACGGATGCCTGCGATGCAGGCGCTCATTGCAGCGATACCAGAGCTGGCTGACATTTCCCTTGCTGCACTTTAAGTCCGTGATTTCTGCTCTGGGCCATGGACATGGATAAGATTTTTAACACCCAGACCCCTTTCAGCACCTGCAGACCTCTTAAAGGCCCTTTAACCTCCAACCTCAGAGGACTCCGGCCCCACAGCTTTCTTGATGCAGGGGCAGGATGCTGCCTGGGCTGGTAGGGCTCTTGTCCACCAGTCCTTGCCTCGTAGGGAAGGTGTGACGAGCTAATTCAGACCAATGAGTTGCCAAAGCACTGGCTCTGGCCACATTTGGTCAGTGAAAAGCTAGTTAAGGAAAAGGGACACTCCTCACCATGATTTCCTAGAAATGCTTGTGGACTTCGGTCCATGGGTTGGGCAGTGACCTTCAGACCCAGGTGTCTTTTTCTGCTTTCATCTGTAATGTCCCAGCTCAAATGGTTCCCATTTGTGCTGAAAGGGAAATCCAGTTTGTTCTCTGTGGCTTTACTTGGCAGGTCAAAAGGTCTTCTTCAGCCCAACACTCAGTAGACACTCAACACAGTCCCAGGGTTTGGTGGTGCACCTCTTGGCCCAGGCATCCCCAGCGCAGCCAGCCAGCCCGTGTCTGTCCCCAGACCTATCCCCAAGACCCCACTAAAGCCCAACCCAGCTCCCAATATCAAAAGAAGCACTTGGAGCTGCATGGGACCCTCGGTGTGCCAGCACCTCCAGGGTGAGGACTCCTCTGTCTCCCAGTCTCATGGACACCAGGGTGCCTACTGCAGGTGGAGGCAGCTGCCTCATGCTCCCTGGGCCTGGCATGGAGCTGTGGGGGCCCCATGCAGGGAGCTCCAGCCTGGCATGGGGGCAGAGGCAGAAGAAGCAGGAGGGGATGACCTCACTGGCAAAGGCGAGGCAGCCAGGATGGGCCAAGCTGGCCAGTCTCTCAAGAGCCAGCCCCAGCCTTGCACATCCTCATGTCACCGGCTCAACGTGTAATTTTGGGGGGGAGCGGACAGACAGAGAGGCAGAGCAGAGCGTGCCTGCGGCCAAGGCTTAGCCCTGCAGGAGCCACAGCTGCGGGGGAAGCGCTGGGGCGGGTAGGGGCCCCTCGGGCTCCAGGTGCCACGCGTGCTCGCTCTAAGTCCCAGCCCTGGGAGCCCCGTCCAGGCACATCCTTCGCATTCCCCACAAGCGGCCGGCCCTCGCTCCCCCCGGGGAGACACGGCATGCCTCCCTTGCCAGCCCCTCCTCGGAGCCAAACAGTTGCCCACGATGTTCCCCAGGCAGCCACAGCCCTGGCAGTCCCCACCAAGCCTCCAGGAGCCTTTGCAAAAGAGAAACCCAGCGGGTCCGTGGGTTCGGGGTGTGTGTGCTCCCCCATGCCCTCTCACCAGCAGTTGCTTGTGTGAGCTCCTGTGTAGACTCCCCCCTCCAGCAGTAACAGGTCTCCTTGCCTTTTTCCTCCAGAAGAGGTTGAAGATGCCAGCGAGCCCACCAAGCGTGACCGGTCCCACTTGGAGAGCACCCTCAAGCTGAACGAGGACAAACCTGCCGATGATTTCTCAGGTGAGGGGGCCTGGGTGGCACCGAGCCATGCATGGCCTGCTTCTTCAGTCCATGCTACCCCGCAAGACAGGCTCCTTGGCAATCTGCTGCACCAATGGCATGGATGGGATTTCCTTCCCTAGAGTGTTTTAGTTTTAACTTCACTCCTTGTAGGTCCAACAAAACCATTCTTCAATAACAGCCCTTTTGCTGCTCTTGAGGTAATATATTTTAGGTATTTCAAAGACAGCCCCAAGGGCGTATAAGAATTAGGAGGATAGAGAAGCTGGAAGATGTAGATGGTGAATCAGCCCAATCCAGCCACATCCCTGCCCAGAGAAACCTGGGGCAACCATAATAAAGGGCTGGGATTTTTATTTCAATTATTTATTAGGTTTTGCTATTATAAGGCTTGCTTCTGCTGGCCTCATGGGCAGTCTGGACTGAAAAGTCATAAAAGCTGCTGTGGAAAAGTCTCCTTCTTTCTTCTAGCAAGCAGTTTAGGGGTTGTGCCAGTGGTCCCTAGCACTGTGGTGGTCTTTTGGGGTCACTGGTGCTGAGTACTAAACAGCATTAATGAGAGATGTTCCTTCCATCAACTGCTGGCATGTGCAAGACTGGCAGCAGATGGGGACAGTGCCCAGCAGGAAATGGGTATCAAAATGTGTGACTGGGATCAGTTTGGCCAAGATTTCAACTGTGAGCCAAGTCCCTTGATCCACAGCTGAGTCACCCTCGAGATCTGCAAGGAACTCCCAGCACCTTACCTAGGATGGACTAGGTAAGGGTGGTGGGGGTTGCCTTTCACCCATCTGCATGCTTCCACCCCTGCAGGAGCACTGCAGCGCCTGAGGAAGATCTACCACACCTCCATCAAGCCCCTGGAGCAGTCCTACAGATACAACGAGCTGAGGCAGCATGAGATCACAGGTAATGCCTGGCTCGGGTAGTTTGTCTTCCATTGCAGCTTCCCAAGAAAGCCACGAACATTCTGGGCTTAGAGAACATGCCCTAGTGAACTCAGCGGCAGGCATTCCTGCATCTGCCTTAGCCCATCTGCTGTCAGGACCATCTGTGTAGGCTGAGCATTGAACTCTGCCTGCTTCAGGTCCTCCACCAGCTAACATCAATGCCCTGTACCCGTGCCAAGCAGAGATCATGGCCGAGTGAAACAGGCTTGGCAGGGAGGCTTAGGACCTCTCAAGGCTGGGGATGAGCTTCCTGGAAGTGGCTGGAGCTGGCATCCTTCCTGCTCAGTACGAGACACAGCCATGTGGGCCAGGTATCCCTCAAGCTCAGCAGCCTTCACTCATCCTGGGAGTTAGATTTTCCAGCCTTTGGCAATTAGACACATTGGATCAGGTGAGCAGGTCCCTGTGGCCACAGGCATTGGCTTGGAGTGAGCCCCAGCAGTGCACGTGTCCCCCCAGAAGAAGTGCAACTCTGGCCCTAAGATGCTCACAAACTACAGGAAGCTCTTGTGACCCATAAGACACAAGCAGCCTCATTTTCCAAGCACAGATGGCTCAAGCCCAGGCCTGTTCACTGGGGTAACTCTCCTGTGAGCCCCAACTCGTGCTCTGTCCTGAGCCAGGGCCAGATGGCCCCTGTGCCTTGGCTGGGCAGGCAGAGGATGCTGGGGTCCCTGCTGCCTGTGTCCCAGGGCTGCATGCTCACATCAGCCTCCTGCCAGGGTCCTTCCTTGTCCTGAAGTTCTGCTTCCCTCCCCAGGTTTCCAGCCTCACACACCCTGGGGCTAAGCCCTCCCTCCTGGCGAGGCAGGACCTAGATACACCCTTCACGCAGACCTTCCTATTGCAGCTGGACTCTGCTCATGCACCAATGCACGGGTCCCACATTCATCTGGGACACATCTCCTTAGAGCAGAACCCTTGTTTTACAGGCACCCCCACTTCAGCCCAAATGCAGCTCCTAAATCTCTGTTAGATATTTTGTAAGAGGGCTGGGACATTCCCATACCCAGCCAGCCCATCTCCAGCTTAGAGCCAGTGGGGAGCACGGGCAGGGACAGAGCTGTGGAGTCCTCATCACCAGCCCAGGTCCTGTCCTCTCAAGACACAGAGCACCCTGGACATCATCCACCAGGCACCCACAGGGGTTCTGGAGGGGGCGTTTGTAGGTCTCATAAAACCCAAGCCCTGTGCCTAGATGCCTCCCACAGCCAGCCCCATGTTGCTGCTTTTGCCTGCCTCTCTGTGCTGCTCGCCAGCAGCTGGGGACCACAATCCTCTTGCTGTGTGGGAGGGTAACTGGGGGGTCACAGCAACATGCCATGCAGCAGCCAGCACGAGAGGGGTGCCCAGCAGACCATCACCCCACAGCTGCTGTCACCCACCCAGCCTGTCCCCTCCCTCACACAGCCAGCACAGCACTGCCATGTGCCTGGGAAAGGAGCTGTAGGGTCGGCACCCTGGGGCGCATCCCACAGCCTCCTCCGCTGGGGCACTGCGCAGCGAGGACAGCCCAGCTGTGCCCTGTCCCAGCTGTCTCCATCTGGGAGCTCATGGATTCAGCAACACCCAACCTCCTCTCCAAGCTGCTTTGGTCTATGTCGGTGGCATCTGCATTAACTGTCAGCTCAACCTGGGACACTGTTTAGAACATTTAGGGTTACAGGGGCAGCTGGTGGGCTCTGAGCTTCTAATCCTCACTTCATTTTCCACCGCCAGAGAATATAGACCCCAGCCTCAGCTTCCAGCGCACAACCTGTTTCCTTGCTCAGGGACATCCCACCCTGCCCTTCAGTCATCCCATGCCCAAGAAGTCATCTCCCTGCTCCCTTTTGGGGAGGAAGCAGGTGTTTCTCTGGTCCCTGCTGGCTTCCTCCCTCCTAGCTTCTGAGGAAAGAACCACTAACATTGTGTTTTCCCAGCCTGAGGCCCCTCTCAAACCCAACTCCTGAGCAGGACTCACCACAGACAGCAGGTCCTGGTGTTCCTCACAGTCTCATCTCACAACACTCCACAGTTTGTTCCACTTCACCATGAGGAACAAACACCCCTCAGGCTGACAGTTGCCCAGGGCAGCTCCCAGCACGCCCCATTCTGTCCCACATGGCACTCTCCCTGCAGTGCAGATGCAGCCCCAGAGCTGGTAACCCACAGTCACAGCCTCCTGGCCCCAAGGGAAGGGACGTGGGTGCTTGTGTCGCCTGCAGCCCTTGGCTCAGCCACGAGAGGCCCTGACCAGGCTCCCCTCAGAAATGCTTCTCCTGCCACCAAACACCTTGCAGCATCTCTGGCACCCCAACCATATCCTGGCACACACAACCCCATCCTGGAAATCTAAATCCCTCGTTAGCAGTGTAATTAGAGAAACCTGCAAATTAGTTAGAAGGTTGGCCCAGGGAGTCTTCTTGACCTTGCAAGGCAGGTAAGGACATAGTGGGGCTGAGGGAGCCTTCTCAGCTGCTTCCTCTGCATGGTGCCTCTGTCCTGTGTGGGTTTGTTGCACCAGTGGTGCCCCTGCAAGCTGGGAGAGGCTCCCATCCTCTGCCCTGCACCACCCCCCCCTGGCAGGGGGGAGGCTGGAGGGCACAGATCTGCCGGCTCCGCTGGCCAGGAGGAACGGGACAGCTGGGAGAGCAGTGGGATAGGCCTGTGTCATGGAATATGTGTGACCTTTGGAGGTGTAAGCCAATATAGAGGGGTGCCGTCGCAAGCACCTTCGCCCCTCCATTATGAGGCAGCCCTTCATTTTGTCTCCCTTCCCATCAGCTCTGCTCATGCACGCCATCCAGTGCAATCCAAGGAGCCCTCTGCTCCCCACGGCTCACAAAAACACACATGTAGTTGAGTGCCACCTGTCCCAGGGAAGCTGCGACTGCCTCCATCAACCTAAGACTCTGACATGTTGGGGTGCATCCCAAAAAACTCACCCCACACCCTCTGCTTGCAGCGTGTTTAAGCCTGGCAGGTGCCATCTCCTGTTCCCTGCCTGCCACCCTCCTGCACCCCCGCTCTGCCATCCCACCTGGGTGTGGGCATGCTCTGGGCATGCCTGTGTGCCTGGTCACCCTGTAGGGGCTGCCCCTAGCTCAGGGGTGAGGGACTCTCCCAGTCTGGTGATGGGAAGCTTGCTGTGAAGCCATGCCAGTTTGTGGTGCATGCTGGTGACCCTCGTAACTGTGTATGTGCTGATTACCCTGCCTGGATAGGGACTGACCTCCCAGTTGCCCTCACCAGCCACCTTGGGGCTGGATATGGGTAACCACACCACTGGGGTGGTCAGGGCACTTGTCGGGGATGGTTGCTGTCCTAACCATGGCTTGTTGGGCTCCGTTTGCTCAGTGAACGTTGCTGGGGAAGGAGATAACTCCACTAAGTGGGGCAGGAGGGTTGGGGTGCTGTCTCAGATGCGGCAGCTCTGCTGGGGCTGCTCCCCCAAGCCACATCCCTGGTGTACAGGGCAAGTTGGGGTTTAGTGCTTGTCCTGGTAGCTGCGGGTCTCATTGCTCACAGACTGTAACTCCTTCTCTCCTGCTGGGAATGTGGCCGTCGCTGGCTTTTCCTGCCCACAAGAAGGCCAGGGCCAGTCTTCAGCTCCCTCCTCGGCCTGGGACAGACCCAGGCAGCCGCGTCCCTCCTTCGACTCACGGTACCTTTTCTCTCTCCCCGTGTCCCCTGCTAACAGCTTACCCTGGACGCACCCTGGGCTCCTCTGCCACAGGTTGGTATCGCTGCCTGCTACCTGCATGCTGCCAGCGCTGCCTAAGCTCTTCGCTGGCTTCCAGCTTTCCTATTCACCTGCCCCAACAGAGCCACACTTCCCAGGCACCAAGCAGACCCCAGTACTTGGCCTCCCATAGCACCCACCGGAGCCAGTGTCCCCAGCCCTTCCAGAGCTCAGCACATGGGTTGCTGTGCTTTGTCCCTGACTCTGTGCACCCTGACAGCCCCCTCCCTCCTGCAGTCCCCAGGCTTTGATACCTTTCCCTCTTGGGTTAAGACTCAGGAGGTTGCGTATTCCTCTAACCATGGTTCAAAGGCATTTGTGGTGGACCTGTGGGTTGATCTCTCACCCCAGCATGAACTGGAGGAGCCCAGCAGATAACCCACCCTATGGAGGGGAGCTCTTCCCACCCTTCACCCTCCTACGTGCAGAAACTTTCCCGAACGTCCACCCTTGATCCGCCCCCCGGCTGCAGTTTAAGCCGATGAGCCCACAGCAGCTGTCCCAGTAACACAGGCTGGCCCCTGCGCAGCGGCCTCAGCCCCCCGGGAGCCGGAGCTAGCTTCTCTCCCTGCCTGTCCTGCTCGGGGTGTGCCGTCAGGTCCTCCCCAGAGAAGCAGGGGATGGGAGACGGGCCAAGAAATGCCAGCCAACACCCATCCCTTTCCCTGGGTCACAGGGACAATATCCCTGCTGCGGTATGAGGCAGGGAAACCCCTTCTTCTGCCCCCGTGTCCTACCCCACAGTCCCCGCCGCCAGATCCTGCTGAAGCGGGCTCCTCCGCACCCCAGCCCCGGACACAGCGGAGCCCTGCCAGCACCTGGAGGGCCTCTGGCTCCCTGGCGTGCCAGCGTGCTGGCAGCGGAGAGGGTTGTAGATATATATAGCATATTTCAGAAGCTGTCTTATCTGCATCTCTAGCTGCAGGCGCACACACGCGTGCTGCTTGTGTGGGTGTACGCGCACGGGGAGCACGGCGCAGAAGCAGGCGCAGGCAATCTGCAGCCACGTGTGGCTTGTCCCTCCGTCTGCGGGCACACGTGCTGAGTGGGTACTCGTGGCTTCTGAGGCTTCGGGACCGAGCCGGCCAGCCCTCCAAGGGTTGCTGGGTGGCACATCCCTGCTGTAGGCAGAGTGGCTGGCAGTGTTTGCGGTACAGGGATGGGGTGGCAGCGTGGGCAATGCTGGGAGAGTCTCCCCAGGTGTTTTAGCCTTCCTGAGTGGTCTGAGGACAGAGCAAGACCTTCGTGCCCATAGCTCAGTCTGAACCAGGAGAGAAAGAAGGTTTTGCCATGTCCTCCGCTTGGTCTAACATCCTCAGGACAGACTTGCACAGTGGGGGTGAGCTGACACCAGGCACTTCTGCTGGGCATGAGGACAAGGAGGGAGAAGACCTGGCCCAGGGTTAACCCCACCTAAGAGCAGCAGCGCTCCCACCCAAGGGCAGCCTGGCATTGCAAGGAAGCTGGAAAAAACTTCCAGAAAGACACTGCTCTAGGAAAAAAAAAATCTATTTGGACATCCAGATTGCTCTTACCCCCAGATCTGAACAGTCCAAGGCAAATGCAGGCTCTGTGGAGGGAGATGTGACCTTCCCAGCCTTGTTTGCCAGGTGCTTTGAAGGATTGTAATATGCTTTACTCTGCAGCTTAGACAAGCTGTGTTTTAAGCTGCTGTGCTTTAAACAGGACCGCAGACCCCCTTGCTCACAGGCAGGGCTGATCACTCACCAGTGTGCGACTGCTCCTGTGCAGGACTTGCCTGGCTGGAGCTGAGGTGAGCTTGAGCCGGGATGAGCTTGAGCTGGGAGCAAGGCAGGCTGGGCTGGGAGCGAGCAGCCACAGGGTGGCTGGAGAGAGCTGCCGTGATGGAGCTGCCGCCATCCCTGCCCTGCAGCTGGCGAGGACTGACTCTTTTTCCCTGGCAGGCCCATCAAGGTGACCCAAATCGGTGCTGACACAGTGGGGGGACGTAGCAGGGACAGATGCCAGGCCAGCACCCTCCCAGGTGGGAGATGCTCTCTGCTCTCTCAGACTCTGGGCAGCAGTGAAGAGGACCCACAGGTGGCCTCACATCCTCAGGGCTGCTCTGCTACCTGGAGAACTGCAAGGATCCAGTGCCTGGCACTGCCCAAAAAGCCCATGGGGTGCCAACACCCGGCTCCCAAAGCAAGGGTTAGAGATGGGCTCGACGAGCTGTCGGCGACCCAGCTGGGGGGTTGCCTGCACCGCTGCCTGCCTCGGCAAGGCAGGGATGAGGTGGGGACATGAAGCGGAGCCGGGGCATAGGGGCTGCCTGTGTTCACACAGCCACACCTGGCCAGGTACGTGTTACGAAAGAGCACGCGGGGACCCGCCTCAAACCTTTGGCACAACATCACAGGGGATAATAATAATAATAATCATCATCCGAAACCCAATTAAAGCCAGCAAGCAAATAGAGCAGTGGTGATAGAGTGGCACAGAAGAATGAATAATAACAAAAGTCTTGAGGTTTCAACATTTGTTTTTTGTCCCGTGTGAGAAGACAACGGTTGGATCCCCACGGCTTGCCGGCAGGCAGCAGGCAGGGCTGTCCCCTTGCTTTGGACGTGGCTGCCCTGCCACATCCCTGCCCTGCCTCCCTGCTTTGGGGAGGAGAGTTGAGCTGCATGGATGCAGCTGTGCCCCGTGGAGAGATGTCCCCAGCCCATTCCCTTCCCCAGTGGTGACATGGTGGCTCTGCAATGGGCAGATACAGGCAGGAGGGAGCTGGCACACTCTGCCCAAGTCCGGCACCCATGTTTGGATGGGTTGGGTACGACCTGCCATGCAGTGCCCTTGGGAGCAGGAGCTCAGCACCATGTGGGCTTTGCGACTCCCCCAGCCTTGGAGATGGATCCCTGGCTTGTTGGAAAGCTGCTGGCTCCTGCACGGGCAGCAGCCACAGAGCTACAGGGTCTTTCAGCCACTGCAGGGAAAATAGTTCCACAAAGAAAGGGTGTCAAAGGCAGTGTGGGTCGCCCAAGGGCATCTCCTTGACCTGGGCCACAGGGGAAGGCTCAGCTCTAGATGAGAGACAGCAGATCCCAGCTCCTCGAGAACTCACTCATCCTCATCCAGTTCTTACTTCCATTTCTGGCCTGCCTTGGCCTTGAGCTGACTTGCAGGCTCCCGGCTGTCCTGGGCACAACTCGGGGGCTGGAAAGGGCCAGAGGCTCCTCTGGCTCTGCCGACTGGCTGCCCAGTGGCGGGGGGCTGGGTCGAGCAGTGTGGACACAGGCTGATTGAACGAGTCCCACTGGAGTAGAGATTGCTCCTGGGAGCAGTGGCTGCGTGTGTCCAGGGACCTCCGTGCTCCTGGACTGACCATGTCCAGGACCAGGGGAACAGGTCCTCATGGGCCCACCACCAGCCTCCTTGAGCCCCTTAGCAAACTGCAGGACTTGAGGAGCGCGGGATGGGGACTGTAGTTGATTCTCCTCCTGCCTTTCCCCAAACCCAACATGGGGCTGTTTGCCCAGCCTGCCCTCCCCACACCAGGCTGGAGCCTCACACCCAGCCCACACATGGGCAGGGACCTTCTGCTCGTCGGGAGGGCTGGGAACCACGACCTGGCTGCAGATCCCTGCGAGGTTATGGTGGGAAGGCTTGCAGGCAGCTGGCACAAGGCTCACATCACGCTTACTGAGCACAGTGCCATAGTGATGCTTCTCAAACCACGCCAGCTCCTTTTGCACGAGGCCTTTGTCTGGTTGCAGCATGGCCAACCTCCTTCGCATGTCCCATGCTTTGCGGCAGCTGCCTTCAGACAACACTCCCCACTGCAGCCAGCCCCAAACTCACTCCAGCTAAACCAGAACGAACAAGATTTAAAAGTTCTTCAAGTCCTCTCATAGCCTAAGAAGGGCCAAACCTCAGAGAATGTGAGAGAGCTGAGGTGAAGTCTCCTGCGGAGCATGGTGACGTCCTGCTCCTGCAGACACCGGGGCCTGTCGCTGGGCGATGCCTTGGCTCGTGAATGGCTGGTGGCCCCAAAAGGGTGGTTGTTTCCCCAGCAGCATCACCACGCTGCTCAGATGGGATGCTCGTTACAGCTGGGAGTTAATCGCACGGCGGCGACAGCTATTGTTTCTTCACTTCCTCTTGTTATTTCCCCTCTCCACAGATGGGGAGATCACTTCCAAGCCAATGGTGCTATTCCTGGGACCGTGGAGCGTTGGCAAATCCTCCATGATAAACTACCTCCTTGGGCTGGACGACACTCCCTACCAACTTTACACAGGTACCACACTCACAGCTCCCTCCCTGCTCAGCCAAGGGTGTGCTGGCACCTGCATTTCTGCATCCAGGTGGTCAGCAGCTCCCAGCCATGTATCTTTGATCCCCCTTGTTATGGCAAGGGGGTTGCAATCTGGTCCATGTTGCCTGGCTGTGGTGCCGTGTGGAGGGAGAGATTCTCCACCACTGTCTAGGGCCTGCCCACCCTCCTCCAGGAGGAGGAGGGGATCTATCCCTGCAGTGTCCCTGTCCCACAGCACAGGGCTCACTGCCTCCAGCCTCACCCATGAGAGCAGCAGTCACACCACAAGGGCAACTCGCCTTTGTCTTCTCCCCTGTCCTCCTCATGTGGAGCCAATTAATTAATCTTCCCAGGAGAAAAGCCATTCCCCTTCCCTCCTCCCTGCTCCCACAGATGTCATCTCAGAGCTGAGGGCAGATGTCCGTGGCCAGCTCTGTGCTGTGTTAATGAGGGTTCCCAAGAGGTGTTTCTTTAGGGAGCCTTGTGCAGTCAGGCCACTTCCAGAACAACCAGTCCCTGCAGAAAACAGCCCTGCTGGCATTTTCTCAAGAGGTTTGGCAAGAATTTCACAGGCCCGCTGCTTGCCTTCCCCCAGCATCTCTTGGCAAGTGAGCAATGCTCCTGAGCTCCCTGGCTAGTCCCAGGCCAGGCCTGTCATGTCTGTTGCCCTGCATGGATTTCACAGCTGTGCTGCTCCTCTCCTTGCTGGGCAGGGGCAGAACCCACCACCTCCGAATTCACTGTCATCATGCACGGCCCCAAGCTGAAGACCATTGAAGGCATTGTGATGGCTGCTGACAGCTCCCGCTCCTTCTCGCCCCTGGAGAAGTTTGGGCAGAACTTCTTGGAGAAGCTGATAGGGATCGAGGTGCCTCACAAACTGCTGGAGCGAGTCACCTTTGTGGACACACCAGGCATCATTGAAAACCGCAAGCAGCAAGAACGAGGTAGGGGTTTACTGGGTTCATCTAAGGGACTCCAGAAAAGATGCCGTAACAATGGGAGATGACAAAGATGGCTGAAGCACAACAAGGAAGAGCCTGAGGCTAGAGAAGGGGTCTTGCCTTGGAGGGGATGGCGACATGTGTCTGCCCACGGCTATGGCAGCAGCAGCTGGCACCTGGGAAACATACCCAAGTGTCATCAGTCAGAGCAGGCATTTCTGCTGTTTGGAGGGGGGACGGACAGGCGTTTCAGCAAGGTGTTTCTTGGGGCCTCTGTGGGCTGTTGATTGTTTGCCTCAGCTCAACACTTAATGCCCTGTTTGTCAGCTCTGGAGCCAGGCTTTGCCAATGGTGGGTGCTACAGCAGGGCCCAGAGAAGCACCAGTCCATCCCCACAGCACCTGGGCTGCCAGAACAGATCAGCAGGGCTTCCTGACCCACTTGGTACCCACTGGGGAAAGCAATGATTTGGCCAGTATCTGCTCACAGAAGCAGCAGGAATCTGTGGCCAGCAGCAGGGAGAAAGAAGGTTTGGAGTGAGGCTGAGGGAGACATGTAGTCGCAGGCCCAGACCCACAGGGATGGGTTTTCATGCCAAGAAGCTCTGAAGTGTTTTCAGCACATGAGAAACAGGTTCTAGGCTGCATGGGAAGTCCGCTGGGTCTCACACCCTGTTCAACCCAGACAGGACGTGAGGCATGGCAGGCTCAAAGTTTATCTGTCCCTTGCCCTGAAGGGACTCATCCTGTGCTGGCCATTTCTGCTGGATTTCTCTCTTTCCTCTCCTCAAGGTTACCCATTCAACGATGTGTGCCAGTGGTTCATTGACAGAGCTGATCTCATCTTCGTTGTCTTTGACCCTACCAAGCTGGACGTGGGCTTGGAGCTGGAGATGCTGTTTCGCCAGCTGAAGGGCCGCGAGTCTCAGATCCGTATCATCTTGAACAAAGCTGACAGCCTGGCTACCCAGGAGCTCATGAGAGTCTACGGTGCCTTATTTTGGAGCCTGGCTCCTCTCATCAACGTCACAGAGCCACCCAGGGTGTATGTTAGCTCCTTCTGGCCCCAGGAGTACCATCCGGATACCCACAAAGACCTGTTCCTCAAAGAAGAGATATCACTCCTGGAAGATCTCAACCAGGTGATTGAGAACAGGATGGAAAATAAGATCGCCTTCATACGCCAGCATGCCATCCGGGTGCGCATCCACGCCCTTTTGGTCGATCGCTATCTACAGACCTACAAGGACAAAATGACCTTCTTTAGCGATGGAGAACTGGTGTTCAGGGACATTGTGGAAGATCCTGACAAGTTCTTTATCTTTAAATCCATTCTGGCAAAGACCAATGTCAGCAAATTTGACCTCCCCAACCGTGAGGCTTACAAGGACTTCTTTGGCATCAACCCCATCACCAGCTTTAAGCTGCTGTCTCAGCAGTGTTCCTACATGGGAGGGTGTTTCCTAGAGAAGATCGAGAAGGCCATCACTCGCGAGCTTCCTGATCTCTTGGGAAGCATTGGCCTGGGGAAGAAGCCCAACGTTCTCTCCTGCGACATCACTGGATGTGGTGAAACCCCCAAAAATCGCTACAGGAAACCCTAAGGTGTTCTGTAATATAACCATCCACATGTTCCTACCAGTGAATGAGCTTATGTCTTATCTGTCCAAGAAGCCGTGGTTTGTTAACCCTTTGAGTGCCATGCTGGCAAAGGCTACTGTACAATGAGGACTTTGAGTCATTGACATCGATGGCAGGGGAAGATGGGTGGGCATAAGAAAGAGAATAAAAACTGTGAATTCCTGACATTTTATCTTTGTTCTTTTGAGTAGAAGGCAATGTTTAAGCTGTAAGTATGAGCAATGCACAGTGAGCTAGAACTGTAGCTGCTTTTTCACTGTCGCCAAGAGTGCGTGAACAGGAATTTCAACCTCTGCATCCCCGAAGCCGGCAGGGAGCGAGAATGAGGGCACAGCGTGAGAGCACAGGGGGGAGCAGTGACACACTAACCCAGGGCATCACCAGGAGCCCTGGGGGCAAAGCACTGGGCGAGGGGAGAGAGGCCAGGTCCCAGCTGTTGTTTTCAGGCACAAACATTCTACAAATATCTGCAAATATTGATCTTGTTTTTCTTTCTGAGACTTTTAGGTTGCCCAGTGAGTTCTCCTTTCGCATAACAGCTGAACTGAACTTCTGTAGCCTTCATCTGAGTGTTTGCTTTAAGAAGGGGCTTTTGCAGGGGCATTTGTAGTTCCAGACAGGTAGTCGTGATGGGTTTTGCAAGTCCTTATCATATGAAGCAGTGGGCCGGAAAGGAGCTGAGCTGTGCTGGAGGAGGAGGGCCAGCTCCCCAAATCAGAGATCCACAGGGAGCCGTGAGCAGGTTTTCCTCCCCCTGGGCCATCATGGGGACAGGGCACTTCATCTCCATGTGTGCCATCAACCTCAAAAACCCATGCCAGCAAGTCAAGCCTGTGGAACAGCAGGGCTCTAAGGATTAAGGGTTTGGTAGTTTGACCTTGTTCAAGTTCATGTTGCTGTCTTCTCAGTCAAACCCCTGTGTTTTTGTGCTCTGTGGAGGGAGGCAGAAACAGGGGGCTGCAGCCTTTTGCCCATCGGCTAATCTGTTCTGCCTAGGAAACCCAGGCAGGTTTCTCTGGCTTGTTCACAAAACTCCCCCCATTTTAGCCACGATTTTGTTCTCATCTCTGTACATCACCAGTCAGTCCTGGGAGGAGAATGAGTATTGCTTTGGAAACACCCGAGCAGGGTGAGGTTCCCTGTGAACAGCCGACCTTGAAACCCAGCAGTGAAAGCCGGGGGACTAGGGGTGGCCTCATCAGTCGGTCCTCATGGCCAGCACAGCTGCCCGCTGAGCCAAGCACAAAACAGCCAAGAGGTAGATGTTGCTCTGGATGGAGACCGGCGCCTTCGAGTCCACCAACAACCTGCTGAACATTCTTTCTCCATTCTCCTGCCAAACGACCACAGCTAGCGCTGCTCTCCAGGAAACCTCTGGAGCAGAGGGACTTACCTTTGACAGGAACAAGAAGACGTGGAGGTGCTGGGTGAGGCAAGAAAAAGGCAAAAGGACTGAAAGAGGGAAAGAGGAAGCTGGGAATGGAAGGCTCTGTTGTGATGGGAAGAGTGTGCAGGGCAGCACTCCTTGTCTCCACGTGCACAGAGGGACGTGAGCTAGGGCAGAAGTTCCATGGAGCTCCCTGTCCCCCAGCACTGAGGCCAGGCACTGTGAAGAAGAGGGCTCCTCAAGCCCAGGTGAGTCTGGGGGGACATGGCCCCAGACACTTCCATGCTCCTTGTCTCTGTTTCGAGGTGGGACTCTACCTTTGAGCTAATGAAGACAAGACCCAGATCTACATCCAAGCATGGGAAGGGGCATGCCTCGTGTAGAGGAATTTTGACTGCAGCGCAGAGAGGACAACAGGTACAAGTGAAGGCAAGCAGAGTAAGCAGTGTCAGAGACAGCAGCAGCCAGAGCAGCCTGGAGAGAGGTGGTGTGCTCCTGAGTCAGTGCCGTGAAGTCTCAAACCTGCCCCAGAGCTGCTTCCCCCCTCCGTTGTTGTTCCTTCTTCTTTTGTGTACATGACCACATCTCTCATTGGTGTCTCTCTCTGTCTCACCCATTCCTCTCACTCTCCTCCACCGGGTTAGTCTGCATGGTTTTCTTAAGAGCTAATGGAATAGAAATGCTGACAGAAATGTGCTAATATTGTCACTGTTTCTGCTGCCACAGTGTGTGTTACTGTCACGGCAAGCAAAGGCCATCAAACGTTTCTATTTACAAGCACTGTATTGTGCCATCTCTTTCCTTGCTGCCCTGTTCCCCCAAAACCCGTGGGCTCTGGGGTACCCAGGGAAAGGCTCCCCATCCCAGGGAGGAGCTCTGACTCTCCCTTATGCCCTTGAACACGAAGGCACCTTCGCTCTGCTCTCAGGCTGCTCCCATTGTTCTCCTCATCCCTTCTCTGTTTTCCTTTTGTTCTGCTTTATCCTCCAGCATTCATTGCTTCCTTTCCTCCCTTTTTCTTCCCTTCAGCACCTACACGCCCTGTGCAAAGCCCTGGTGCCCATGTTCTTGATGGGGCTTCCCTGTGACAGTCGAACCCCTTTTCCCCTCCCTGATATACATCAGGGTTCTCTTCCCAAAGCGATGGCAGCAGTGGTCTGAAGCTGGGGGTGTTTTCTGCTCCCCGTGATGCACACTGACTTGGCTCCTTGCTGGCTTGGGGACACACCAACACCAAGATTCTTTTTCTCCTGTGGATCCGAGTGGCTGTCAGTTCCAAGAGGATTGCAGTCCCCAGCCCAGCTACCTCCAAGATTTCTTGGGGGCATTCTGGAAAGCTGGGAATGGAAATGGGGAGCATGGAGACCTTTACATTTTGCCAAGAAACCCCAAGCCCCCATGCCCGTGACACTGACGGGGGTGAGTGTCTTACCCGAGAGCATTGCAGGAGGGAGGGAGCCGGGACATAGGCCCACATAGATGCCCGTGGTCGTGTGCATTGGGATAAAACTGTCAGCTTGAACATCAGCCTGTGTAATAAAACCTGATATTTTCCAAACACACTCCCTGGAGATGCTTGGTTTGTTTCTCTGGCTGGAGTGGTGTGAGCACTGGGGCTGGGGTGGCCGAGGGGGTGTAGCTGCAGGAAACGAGGCAGGAGCTCCCATCTCCTTCCCCGTACCGGGGCCTCGTACCCATCCCTCTCACTGGACCTGCTGGCCACACCCGAGCCATTTGGTTGCATTTTCCAACTTGTCTTCCCATGCCGAAGGCACGAACAGGCAAGCTGAACGCCAACTCCTTTGCTTTGCACCTCAGGGCAGCACAATCCTCCCTGGTGGGACAGATCCTTGCTCCCACCCGCACCAGGGGATGCTTTTTAACCCCCCTTTGTGCGCGGTTCCCCTCCTCCTCCTCCCCTCGCAGAGGCCCCCACCATGCTGAGCGCTCAGAGAGAAAAGCCAACCCTCCCCTCCACCCCGGGGACCACAGTCCCCAATCCCCTTCCCTCCGCCGCGGACCTGGAGCCGGGTGGTGCAGGCCCTGCTCTGCAGCACTGCTCCTGCCCAGCTGCGGGTGCCTTCGCCTCCAGGGAGAGGACAGAGGCCGCATCCAGCGCTGCAGGGCTCAGCCAGAACATCCCTGCGGGGCAATCCCCGAGGCAGCAGCCAGGGCTGGCTGCCTGGCTGCGAACGTGATGCTGGAGGGAGGAGAAGCAGCCGTGGCGCAGAGCATCCCTGTGTGCTGCCGGCCCACCCTGCGCCGAGGCTGAGTCACGGGGCGGCGTGCCTGCCATGGCGCGCGTGGGCCCACGGCCGTGACTCAGCCCCACGGCTGCCAGCGCTCACCGGTAAAACACAAGCCAAGGGATTTACAGTCCCCTTTGGTTGCCCTCCACAATGTCAACCACTCAGCAGCATCACTGTCTTTCAGGGATGAAAATATTCTGTATCCCTGTGGCTCATTTGCGATTATGTCAATTTTATTTCTGGGTTTTTATAGGCATCACACTGCACATTGTAGGGAGAGACAAGGAGGGGGTGCCTGAGCAGATTGTTTTTTCTTGTTGTGAGCTCAAGGCCAGAGATTCCTGCAGTCATGAGCCGAACTCCGCACCTGTGCATCCAGAAGCACTCTGTGGCAGAGCACGTGCCTTCTGGTAGCAGCAACTGCCTATAGGGAATGTGGAGATTCATTGCCCCTTTCATGGGGAAAGGACTTAAAACCTCTATAAAGGTCTGTTGGGAGCCAGGGGAGGAGCCCCACTGCTCCACCTGCAGCACAGTGGAGGTCTCCCTGTGCCACCATCCCCATCCAGCCTGTCCCCTCCTGTCCCCCTGCACTCACTGCTGGGGCCAAAACCCCACCAAACCTTGCCCCCGAAATGCCCTGTGCTGCAGTTGCAAGACCCCAGTGGACATGGCATGTTTATGAAGCCACTTGCTCCCTTCCCATGTGGCCCCCAAAATCTGCCCAGCCTGGTGACCAGCACAGTGCTGGGGCTGGTGCCCTCCCCACTGCACCCCCCCACTGGCAGCAGCTCACCTCACCGCCTCAAGCCAGCATTTATGGACCCCGGAGCAAACAAAACCCTCCTGTCACGCAAGTCCCTCCTTTCTGGGACTTCCAAGCTTTCTGTGGCCCAGAGGGCACCCTGGCTCACACCATCCCCAGCCCTCAGGTCCCAGGTTTCATCACTACTTCGCTGCTAAGAGCTGGAAGAGTTTCAGCTGGGGAGACCGGAGAGATTGCTGGGTGCCCACATGCTGCCTTCTCCCGGGCAAGAGCCTGTGCAGCACGGGAGGCAGTTTGGTGTATGTTATAGTGAATTCCCATGCAATTATTATATATATGTCCAGCAGTCCTGCACGGATTATCTCATTTGGCTG
>NW_020799118.1:15065787-15080362 GCF_003259725.1 Athene cunicularia | reverse complement strand
AGAGACAGGGCAGGAGCAGTGCTGCAGAGCAGGGCCTGCACCACCCGGCTCCAGGTCCGCGGCGGAGGGAAGGGGATTGGGGACTGTGGCGGGAGGCAGGGGGTTGGGGACCATTGCAGAGGGCAGGGGGTCCAGGACCACGGAGAAAGGCAGGGGGTTCAGGTCCACAGCAGAGGGCAGGGTCTTGAGGGCCAAGGAGGAGGGCAGGGGGTCAGGGACCATGGAGGAGGGAAGGGGCTTGAGGGCTGTGGAAGAGAACAGGGGATTGAGGGCCATGGAGGAGGGCAGGAGGTTAGGGACCGCGGAGGAGGACAAAGATTTGGGGACCCTGGAGGAGGAGCAGGGGGTTGGGGACCACAGCAAACAACAGGGACTCTCAGCAGCCTCCCAGCAAGAGGCGGATGGAGGCACCACCCCACCGGAGGCTGGGGCTCATGCAAACTGCTTATTATAACCCTACTGCCTGTCTGTCTGTCTGTCTTTCCAACTATCTGTCTCACTCACTAATCAAAGAAGGTTGTTCCAAGAAAGCTGGAAGAGGAGAAGGAATGTCTCACTTGGCTGTGGCTTCCTCTGGAAAGTCTGGAAAAACTGTGGCATCTCAATGTGCGTGAAGGTCTGCCTGGTGAGAAGCACATTTTCCTTCCAAAGCTGCTGTAAAGATGTGAATCATGAGCCGGTAACGCTCCTGGCAAAACGAAAACTGATTCCACTGAGACACGGTGCTGGCAGCAGCTCTGCTGTATCTCTTGGATGGAAAAGAGAAACATTTATCTTAGAGACATCACTGGGGAAGAGCCACTGGTGCTGCTGAGAGCCCAGCGGTGGCCAGATCCTGCCTGTGTCCACCAACGGGAGCCTCGAGCAGGTTTCCCAAAGGTCTCCCAGAGCCTGGCAGTGGCATTGCCAATAGTAAAACACAAGCCAAGGGATTTACAGTCCCCTTTGGTTGCCCTCCACAATGTCAACCACTCAGCAGCATCACTGTCTTTCAGGGATGAAAATATTCTGTATCCCTGTGGCTCATTTGCGATTATGTCAATTTTATTTCTGGGTTTTTATAGGCATCACACTGCACATTGTAGGGAGAGACAAGGAGGGGGTGCCTGAGCAGATTGTTTTTTCTTGTTGTGAGCTCAAGGCCAGAGATTCCTGCAGTCATGAGCCGAACTCCGCACCTGTGCATCCAGAAGCACTCTGTGGCAGAGCACGTGCCTTCTGGTAGCAGCAACTGCCTATAGGGAATGTGGAGATTCATTGCCCCTTTCATGGGGAAAGGACTTAAAACCTCTATAAAGGTCTGTTGGGAGCCAGGGGAGGAGCCCCACTGCTCCACCTGCAGCACAGTGGAGGTCTCCCTGTGCCACCATCCCCATCCAGCCTGTCCCCTCCTGTCCCCCTGCACTCACTGCTGGGGCCAAAACCCCACCAAACCTTGCCCCCGAAATGCCCTGTGCTGCAGTTGCAAGACCCCAGTGGACATGGCATGTTTATGAAGCCACTTGCTCCCTTCCCATGTGGCCCCCAAAATCTGCCCAGCCTGGTGACCAGCACAGTGCTGGGGCTGGTGCCCTCCCCACTGCACCCCCCCACTGGCAGCAGCTCACCTCACCGCCTCAAGCCAGCATTTATGGACCCCGGAGCAAACAAAACCCTCCTGTCACGCAAGTCCCTCCTTTCTGGGACTTCCAAGCTTTCTGTGGCCCAGAGGGCACCCTGGCTCACACCATCCCCAGCCCTCAGGTCCCAGGTTTCATCACTACTTCGCTGCTAAGAGCTGGAAGAGTTTCAGCTGGGGAGACCGGAGAGATTGCTGGGTGCCCACATGCTGCCTTCTCCCGGGCAAGAGCCTGTGCAGCACGGGAGGCAGTTTGGTGTATGTTATAGTGAATTCCCATGCAATTATTATATATATGTCCAGCAGTCCTGCACGGATTATCTCATTTGGCTGTTCCTTATACAACGTGTTCATTAGTGGTCATTTAATTACAGGATGCAAAAATGAGCTGTTCTGAAATACTAATACATGTATGCAAAAATGCAACGAGCAGTTAGTGCTACTAATGAGAGAGGGAGTTGTGGTACCAAGAACAGGAAAAATACAGCAATGTCCTGGCAAACCTGAGATCTGACCTAGCTCAGCCAGCCTGCTGTGACCTGGAATTATCCCAGCTGTCTTTCGGGACACAAGGAGAGAAAATGATACACGGGTGGGTGAGCAGCCATTTCCTACTCACAGGAGAGACAGAGTGTCCGAAACCACCTGTACTCACAGCAAAGGCTGTCAGAAAGGATGGGCAGGGTGTGCCAGTGCCACTACCACTTCACCTCTGAACCCAAATTCAGCAGGATCGGGAAGCCCCTTGCTTCCCGGTGACCCTCCAGTGCCGTTTGCCTGGAGATGGGAATTAATGGGGCTGAGGATGTGAACCCAGCGCTCCTGGGGGCAGGGAATGCTGCTGGCTGCTTCCTGGTAGCTGTGATTAATTGTTGTTAATATTAAATTCAGAGCTTTTATGCAGGACGGAGAAGTGCTTAGGCAGAAGCCCAGCTCCTGTCCTACCTGTCATTAAAAAACATTGCAATTAAGCCATGGTGGAAGGAAATAGGAGTAAATGCATCCTCTGTAAGTGGCTTCAGCTTTCCATGGACATCTGTGTCCCACCATTTCCTCTTCGGCTGGCCAAGCACTCCTGTTTTCCCTCTTCCCATGACCCATACATTGCTATTTCTCCTTAATTGTGCCCGCAGCTCCCGACAGCGAGGGCTCAAGCAGGGAGGAAAGGAGCCCCAGCTGCCTCTGACCCATTGCAACCCATGGAAATTTTGTGTCAGCTGCAGCTGCAGCCCCAGCCGCGACTAAAATCAAGGCTGTGCTCCGGGTACTTGCTCACCTAGTTGGTCCCTGATGCTTTCTTCACTCCTTTGCTCCTTTGTAGCCTGCACTGGGGTAGGGTACAAGCCATACCCAGTCGGAGCTCAGTGCTAAAGCTCTGCCAGGGAGGAGACTTGTTGGTAAAGCTGGGAACATGAGCACTAAGCGCCCCAGTAAAATCATTAGTGGAGCACAGAGAGGGCCCTCAACCCACCGGGCTGCTGGGAGCCGGGTGCTCTTGGTACCTGCTGACACTGTGATGAGCTGCTGGGACCTAGGGAAGGGGTGCTGGCAGGAGGGGTGCCAGCTCCCTGCTGGCACTGTGAAGCCAGACGCTCCCTCCAGCTTGGCCTCTTCACCTCCGTCAGCCAGAGGAGCACAGCACAGCTGGGAGGTGCCTTTGGACCCCACATCCCGCAGGGATGCCAGGAATAGGCAGGGCCAGGGCACACCATGTTTGCCAGCACCCCCAGATGAAACATTTAATCCTGCTTCAACAAATCTTTTTGTCTCATTCAAGCAGAAAATTGAAGAATTTTAGAAACTTTGAAGAAGTGTTGAGAAATTCTGGGTCTGCCCACAGAACCCCACTCCTCTCCATCAGTAGAAAACCGAATGCTCTGCGCTTTCAGCTTGATGATGGGTTGCAATTGCCCCAACATAAAGCATTGAACTTGTTTCCACCTTGCAGCAGACCTGGATGGGTTTTTCAGCAGCTGAGACCTGCTCCTGCTTCTGTCAACGGTGCCTGACCTCAGCCAAACACTCCCAAAGTGTCAGCCCTGGCTGTTGATCCCACCGGGCCTGGCGCAGCCCCGAGGTCTGTGGCAGAGCTGAGCCAACAAGTGCAAAGCAGAACGGTGGGATGGTTACTGCAACGGCAGAGGGTTTTCCCATGGAGGTGTCCACCTGGGTTATTCCAGATGAGGTTCTTCCCCAGTGAAGGACAAGGCAGGATGCCATGGGGTGGGACGTGGGGCTGGTGATGATGGGTCAGCCTTGGCCAGAGGACACTGAGAGGAGCCATGCTGGTGGGGGATGAAGGGGGACCCTCCTCTGCCTCTCTCCAGGACTGACAGGACTGAGACACAGCCGGAAGCTGCAGTTAAAATCTCAGGAATGCCAGGAGAGACAGGGCAGGGTGACAGCAACATAGAGCTAGGTATGCCACGCCATGGCAGGTTGGAAACAGTGTGGCCAGCGTCCCCGTCCTTTCCACAGCAGGTCCTTAAAGTCCTGATATTGCCTGGGGAAAGGCAAAAAAATCCAAGATAAGACTTAGGGTGAGAGATTTGGAGATAAAGAGGGGCAGCAAGGAAAAATAAATCCTATGGCAAGTAAGATACTGGTGCCAGGAATACCATGTTGAATATTTTGGACCTGGTATGATAAAGATCAAGTGAAAAGTGTCCTGAGAACCGAAGGTGGCTTTTCAGAGCCACGAAGGACGCTGGCAGAACCGCACAGGGTCAGAGGGTCAGGGTGGATGGGGAGGGATGGGGAAGCACCAGGCGTGCCTAAATTCAGGGAGATCTGGCTCTCTGGCAGCTGCAGAGCCTGGACAGCTGGGGACACAGCAGGCGGTGATGGCCGAGGAGTGGGTCTGGGGTGAAACCCGGGGAATTGCAGGAACGCCCCGGCTTCACCCGGCACCGGGTGGCAAAGAGCAACAGCAACAGTACCCGCGCCAGACTGGGGCTCTGGCCACGTCCCCAGGCTCTGCCGCCGCCACAGAGAAGGGAAAGACTTTGCCAGGACTGCAGTGCCGATGAACGACTTTTTTTTTCCCATTGCTTGCAAACATCGTCATCTTGTATATAAACACAAAATGCCAAAATGTGAGTCAGCTTAATGGCAGTTTGGCTTCTTCACAGAAACAAGGCGATAAACGGCAGAACTACAGTTTGCAGAGGTGATTTATTCCTGTTTCAGGGGGTTTCAATAGGTGGCTTCATGACAGGTAGAATATAGTCCCATGATATTTTAAAAAAATAAATTAAAAATAATTTTAAAATAATCTATTTTCAATTAGTTGCTTTCCATTGATGAGAGGAAAAATATCAGTCTCAGCTAGTGGCCAAACATACTTTTTAAAACTTTGATATATATTAGAGAGCAGAAAGAAATGCAGACAGTATCTTCCTATGAGCAGTACATTCAAACTATATAAAGGTGTCGGGTTTTTATATAAAGCTGATAAATAAGTTTTGTGGCCCAGTGCTGTGATCTGGCACAAAAAAAAAGATCCTATTCATATGAAGGAGCAGATCTGAGACTGCCTCAAGAATCTTAATTCCTGAATTTCTCAGCTTTTTTTTTTTTTTTTTCCTGACATAAAGATTCTCAATGAGCCAATTATGGAGATCTTGACATAATGTCATTTTTTTCAGTAACAAATGCTGTAGCTTAAAATCCACTCTGTAAACACTCAAGCATGTACTTATATCTACACATGTAAATAATCCTGTACAGGTCAGGAAAACTAACCATGTATATAAAGTTAAGCGTGTCTGAAAAGTGCAGGATTGAGGCCAGCGATTGCAAAACAGTTTAAACTATAATCCTCCATTTTCATTAGTTTCTTGAAAAACTTCTGCTGTGGGCTTGAAATTCTTCCTGTTTTGTTGAGCCAAAGGTGATTTTTCTCCCCAGGCAGCCTGAGCAAAAACCTTCCTGCTGTTTTTAAGTTGTAAGGCTTCAAAAATCACTTTTTCCACTAAGGACATTCTGCCCTTTTAATTTAGAGAGTTCAACGTTGACATCTACTGTGTAAATAAAGCTAATTAAAGACAGTTATTATTTGCTGTACATAAAAGTCCTCTACCACCACAGTCTCTAAATAAAGCAATATCTGTAGGCACCAGGAGCATCCTTTATTCCTATAAATGGGGTGTTAATTTTTTAGCCTAATTTAAATGAGACCTCGGCCTCCAAACTCTACGTGTTCATCCTCTCCCAGGATGCTGAGCGACGCAGCAGGGGTGGGCTCCAGGCTGAAGTTCTGTTCCTTCCAAGAGAGAGACATCCACCCAGGAATGGGGCTAAAGCATTGCTGCCGTGCCATGCCGTGCCGTGCCGTGCCATGCTGTGCCTTGCCGGGAATATCAAGGCAGCGACTCCGTGTTGCTGAAGTTTCCGTGGTTAGCGAAGCATGCTGCTTGTTCAGGGGAAGAAGGTGGGTTGCGGGCTGGTTTGCAGTCTGGCTGAGGTTAGGAAAATGATAATCTCTCCGAGAGCCCTGCCCACATTTCTGGCTTGTAAGAAGTTTGAGGCTGTAGCAAAGCAATAAACTCGGTGCCCCCTGGTCTAAGCAGCATGGCTGTGAAGGGAAGACAGGGCAGGATGAAAACCTGGTTACAATTCAACACACCCATTCAAGGCAAATTGCCTCTAAAGGACTACGGCATGCGCCTTGAGTTTGAACAGAGTGCAACAAAAAAAGGAAGAAGGAGATCCAGGTTAAGAGCTTAAATGGTCCAGATAAAAAATAAACCATGGAAATCATTATTTGGGTTATATAAAATGGGATTTAATAAATATGGTACAACCATGAAAGGGGAATAGAATATTTTCTCTGCTCTTCCATGGAGCTAAAACTGAGGAAGGAACTGAAATGAGGATGGTAGAAGAGGAGAAATAAGCAGACAGGAAAATGCCACTTAGTCAAAAAAATCTGCTTCTCAGCCCTCACTTTCCCAGTTTACGGTTGGAGCTTTTTCTTCTCTGCACGGCCACGGGCCTCTGCCTCCCACAAGGATTCGCAGGAGCGTGTGGCACCCTTCGGCAGATGTGTCCTCACAGGGGCCCAGGCTGGCTGGTGGCCAGCGAGGCGTGGGCACACGAGCTGGCCGCTGGCACCGCACGTCACTGCACGGCACAGCCCTCCTCGCCGGGCAGAGCAGAGGCTGCTCTTGCTACCTTGCAGAAATACCAGTTGCATGTGGTGGAATGACTTTTTAAAATATTTTTAGCCACAATACAACTTTGTAGCTTATTCAGGAGCAGGTTCCTCAGGCACCCAGGAGTTTAATATTAATAACCAAGATGTTTTGACTTGACACATAAGACACACAATCTGCTTGTTTGTTTGTTTGGACTGAAGAAATACTGAGAGGCAATTTCAGCTCCTTGATTTGTTTTCTAAGTGTTCTAGGAAATAATTCACCGAATTAAAAGACTGTATGTGGAGCAGTTTCATGCATGTGGTGACGAGATGGGGTCACACATAGTAGCACAGAAGCCAACTTGGTCTGCACCAAATTCCCTTTTTGAGATATCCTTTGGTAACTCAGCTACCTAAATCTACTGAAACATAACCTCTGAGCAGTTCTCGCACGCAGGTACAGATCACACAGATCCTCCGAAAGCTGCAGCCTGGGGGAAACCTTTGGTGGGAAATTACCTAAAAGCCTGTGATGGGTTATGGTTTTTCCTGATTGCCATTAAGAATTTTGTGCGTGCCACAAAGCATGAGGGTTATTTGGTTTTTGTTTATCAAGGGTGACTGCTGGTCATCCCATTACCCAATTCAAGGAGATTCCTGGATTATAAAAGGATTAGGGCCCCGTTCCTAAATCCTGATTGCATCTAGTCAATAATTGCTGGGTTGAACTGAATTTCTCCCTCGATGACCTTTCATTACATCCTATATGCCACTTTGTTTTGTCCCCAACTGACCTTTTTAACAAATATTTGCTGTGATTTCAGTACCCCAGCACCAATATTTCTCCCTTATTGCAGAAGCATGTGTTTTCTCTTACTTCTGTCAAAAGGCATCTAATGTATTTGTCTTGTCCACAGGCAGCAGAACCCAGACCTGAGTGACTTCACATTTTATTTCCATAATATACTGCAGTTGTCAGGGCAGCAACATAGGTAAAAATGACTAGGAGATGCGATAACCATCTCTGCCAAAGTGTTATGCATCAGTGTTTTCAGCAACATTTTCTTCCCATCTTGTTCCCTGGAAACAGAGCTAGGCACGTGGCAGAAACATGCATTCATGTTCAGCTCTAAACATGATTATTTGGAAGGTATTCCCTGCTCTTTTTGCACTCATGGTCCATTGACAGCCCTGCAAAAGTCCAAAATACTCAGCAAGCATCAAGCACTCCACGGATACTATTTAAGAGTGTCAAAATACTAAAAATTGGTGTCACCTTTTTGAAATTTTTAAGTACTTGATTCTGAAGCCTCAGTGATAATTTGTTACTGGCGTCTTTTCTTTGTGTAGTATAAATAAAACCTTTAAGTCATAAAGCGTGAAGTGCAGCAGCAACCGGTTTAGAATTAAATCAGTTTTTAATCAGTACAAATGCTAAATCTATCAGCTGGCAGTAATAATCAGTGGACTGCGTTGGGCCATGCCGATTTCAGTCACCACACTAACATAGCAGGGGTCCAATTGCCCTGTATAATTTTTTCTTTTTTCATCAAAGTGTTAATCCTATCACCACAGCAATAAATGGAAATAATTACTTGTTCCTGTATTTGCAGACAGGAGCAGTGTACTTTTCCCGAGCTTATAGAACACAAGTGTGTAGAAACCATCTTAAATACAAGCTAAAAATTTATATAAGACTTTCTCAATGCCTTCCACTCCACATTTGTCACAGCATTGCTAAATTGCTCCGATATATCTGCTCTGGCTGGAGTAGTGGGGGGTCATCTATATTCCTAGACAGCATTGGCATTGCAGCCACACGGGTGACATCTCGGGTATAGCTGAGAAGACTGCTCTCTTCTACCGTTTCTGGGGAAAAAAAAAAAAAAAAAAAAAAAAAAAAAAAAGAAAATCACCAAAAATCCAATATTACTGAGCTGGGTTATTTTTCTTAAATGATTCTGGCACCCACAGTGCAGAATAACAGATCTGTAGTTAAAATACACTGCGACAGCCTGAGCCAGGGGAAGAGAAAGTGAATCTATTCGGGGATGCGGTTGGGAACGCTCTGTTACTCAGCTCAGACAGCGATGGCTCTCACCAGATCCATTCCCAGCTCAGCGGCGCTCGAGGTCACCTTTCTATTGCAAAGACAAGGGATCAAGTCACAAAAATGCCACAGCAATTCTCTTCTCCCTATAAAACCTAAATTTAAAAAGGGCTTGGTGCTCACACAGCAGAAGTTTTACGTTGTGTAATTCCTTGCTGCACTTACAATCCCCTAGCTAGGGTTTTCTGTGGATTTGCAGCAGGTCTTTCCTCCAAACCAGCGGCGTGTGCACAAGATGATTGCATAAGCCTGCAATTGTGCTGGTGAAGTTGCATCCCCACCTCTTTTCAGTGGAACAATCCAAAACATCAAATATAAAACATGTTGCAATTTGCAACTGCACTGTTGCAAAAAATCAGAAAACGGTAAAATCATGCATTGCAATGTTCACAGCCATTGCAGAAATGACATTTTTTCCAAATCCGTATCGTTTTCTCTATATTATAGTCCTGCAGGAAAATCCCGTACCAAGTGTAATCCTATGAGGAAACTTGACTGTAAGTTAACTATATGAATAGTTCAGGCTAGTTTAGTTCTGAACAGTTAGTCTAGTTTAGAATAATTTAGTCCTGAGGGTCCTTTTATGGCTCCTGTAAAAGAGAACTCCCCTTTTCCATCAGGATCTTCCCACAGAAACTCCTCCCTAATTTGTATCACATAAGGGCTATTTTTATATGCCTTTGCACTGCCTGCCACCTACTCATGGAAGTCCTGCTGATGACTTTACAGTGTTGCTTCCCACTATTTGACTACAACTGTTGGTCATTTTCACTGTTTTTTGCTATTTTACGCTGTGCTATAAAGCGGAGTTACAGCATGGCAGCGAGAGTGACTCAACTCTCCTTTGGGAATCCCGGGTGAGCGCTGCTGTAGCTGATCTCCAATCAGTGTTTTATAGCTTCTAGCCTGTCTTCTTGTCATCGTTTCTGAATGGATTAAGCCTTTGCTTTAGCCTGGCTGTAGCCGGTCCCTTGTCTCCCTAATTTGAATGTCCCAAGAGGCTGCAGGTAGATGGAGTGGGGGCCTGGTGCTGGGCTGGTCTAGTGCCATCAATGACTGCTGCTTGTGCAGTTCTCCTGCTGTTTATTCCTTGGTGCTTCCATGCCCAGACAGCCCCATCCATAGCAATCTTAGCACTCCTATTTCAAGTAGGAAAACGCCTTTTTTTTTTTTTTTTTTTTTTTTTAAAGAAGCAGAGTGTCATGCAAGTTCCTCCACTGAGTGTTCATAGGTACAAAAGCATGTTAGATGTGGCTGTATTTGCAGACAACAGTGGTACTTCCTCTCTTCGGAAACAGAGCAAGTTTCTATTTCAGGCTTTGCTGACTCAAGAGTGAGGTACCCAAGCTGATTCAGCAGCTTGGCAAGCCAGGGGAACTTCTGGTTATGAATGGAATGAGCAATAAATTTTGTCTTCATCTTACAGAAATGTATATTTGAGTGAAGCCACCTCCTGGTGGCAGACATTTTGCCAATTGTATGGTGGTACAGTCTGAACTGCTTTCAGCATAGAAGGCCATGACCACACAGCCTGCAAGGAGAACCGTGATCCCCACTCACCTGGGCCAGGTTTTATCCTTCCTCTGGAAGTCCAAGTCCCATAAAAAGCTCTTCTACTGCTTACTCACTTATTTTGTCTGTGCATCCCATCCGGGGGATGAAATGGTGTCAGTAATATGAATAATATGAACTTCAGTTTCAGAAGAATGAAAATACAGAACACGAAACCAACCTGTCTCCCCTGAGGAAGTGAGAAGAATGCACCACTTACTCAGCTTCCGTGGCTTCATATGGAAAAGATGTCAAAGGTAATCCTTGTGCTCTTCTTTTATGGTAAAGTGAAATAAGCATCATGATACTTTTCTAATTTTAAAAACCATGGAGAAGTAACAATCCTCCAAAATATTTGCTAATGTTTACCCGTTAGTCTGTGAACTGAATTCAGAAAAGCTGTTGGATTTTTTTAAATCCATAACAAGAGTTCTTTCACCTAGAGGTTACCAGGATTTAAAACAAAGCTCATAGTGAATGCTGCACACATCAGCAAGGATGCAGACACAGAAATCTGTCAGAAAGTGAGATCCTGCTATTTATTAAGGTAAGAAAGCAGGGAATGGGGCATCCGGGCTGTCTCACTTGAGCCTTTCTGTCTGTGGATGGATGAAACAGGTTTTAACATATTTTCCTCTAATATTTATACTGTTTGCAGAGCCAGACAGGATCCATAGTCTCCACCCATGGCATCCAGGATGCCTTTCCTTTCAGGCTGTAAGTTTTCCTTTGACAACGTACAATAATTTCTAAACAGCATTCCTGCTCCCCAACTCCACCAACTATACTGGGATTAATATGCGCCGTTGTTCTAGCCAGCAGTTCCCATGTCATATTCTTCTGCCTCGTGAAGGCAGTTTGTGAAGTCTAAAAAAGCATCATGTGGGTTGTCACACTTCAGAACCCCCCTAAATAGTTCCACACAGCTCCATCAGATAAACGAAGTACAATATTATGAACGTCAAACAAAAGCTAATCGTTAGAGCTGACAAAGCTGTGCCTCTGAGAAGGGAAGTAAATCCAGTTCTATAGACTAAATATGTATATTTAGTGGCAACAAGTTAAAAGAAATGTGCAAGTAGGATACGCATTTGCCCAGCTATTGCTCTGTCAAATATTTCCTCTCATTCGGTCTCTGAGAAAGGAAACCAGTCACAGAGTATTTTGGAAGGGTGGTCGGAGATCTCTGCAGGAAAACAGCAGAACCGCAAACTACCAGACACTAAAATGAACCCGGGACTCAAAATCAATACTGTGTGGTAGCTCCCAGCTCTACCAAGATGTGCTAACTGGGGTTGCTTAGAAAGTGAGCAAGAGGAAGCATCTACTGTAAAGGATGCTACTAACATTACCCACACAGATTCTTGCCTTAGAGGGACATGCTGGGGGTATTATATTCCATGGAGTTAAACTCCTCCTGGATAAAAACAAACCAGAATGCAGGGGGGAAAATAACAGATACAACTTCAAACCACTTCTTGCCCTCTAAGACAAATACTATTCACACTTGAAATATATACAAGCATCACTGGCATTTCTTGATTACTGCTTACATGTATTTAATCTGCTTCTTGAATCCAATGGAGAAAAATCTTCATGACAAAAGCAAAGTGAAAGAGTAGTAGTGTCCATGACACAACACCTGACTTTAAAAACTCAGTCTTTCAGGAGGCAGCACTAGGTCCTTCCCAGCTGGCGCAGAGCTGACAAAAGCGGCTCCAAGGTAACTGTGCTCCCTGCTAGGTACACAGCGAATGTGACACAGGCAGCTGGGGAATGGCTGGGCTGGCGAGTGTTGGGTGAGGTTTTCACCCAAAAGATCAAAAGAAGGAGCAGGATGGGAGTCTATGAGTAACAAACCTAATGGGAACTTCCTCGGGGGAGCAAGGATTCTGAACAGTCTCAAAATCAGGATCTGAAGCTTACCAAAGGAGGGTTTTGGCAAGTCAGATGTCTTCTTCAGTCCCATTTCACTGTCCTTCAAGCCAGTAAACGAAAGCTGGGAAAGAGGAGACTACTTCATCAGCGGAGATCAAAAGCAGTCTCTGACTAGTAGCCAGACAAAATTTGGGATCATGTGGGTCAATTAGTTAAAACTTGTGATGTAGCCAGTATCTTTGATGTGATTCTGTTTATTCTAAGACCATACAAAGTCCTGCTTTACTGAGCGCAGGGGGAACAAAACACACTTCTCTTGCTTCTCAGAGTTTTGCCTCTGCCTGTCCTCTGCCTCCCGCACAGACGCACCCCCACGCCCGAAGCATCGCTCTCTCCTGCGTGCACGCAGGGAAAGGCGTGAGCAGCCTCTGGCCGCATGCGCCCACCCGTGCACATGAACTCTCTGTGCAGCACACACAGCCCTGAACCGCCGCCCGGGCACCCTTACTGCTCTACACACACAAACCACCGCCCAGCGTTTTACCCTGAATGAAGGTAACCATCCCGCATCTTCATTTTAGATGAAAATTAAAGCCTACCCAAGCAAGTTTCAGGAATAAATACCAAACTGAAGGCCCCCAACTTTTACTACACTCTAGGCAAACACATTTTACTTATTTACTACCCATGGACTCTTAATCACCCTGGACCAAAGAACTGAAGGAAATCATGACTTTTTTGGTATCAGAGGAAAAGTCACATCTTCAGCTGGAGGAAAATGTACCCTGGTGTCCTTTTCAACCACATACTCAGTGGTAAATCATTAGAAACAATAAGGGCTTAAATAATTTCCTCTTCCCCCAGTATTTTAGCTCTTTTCGGAGGAGCGTTAAGGAAATAAGGATCCAGACTGGCAGCTGAGTAAGGATAATAAGCCAATACAATCATAAAAAGAAAGGCTACAAAAATTTATGCTGGAATTCCAGTACCTCTCACATCTCAAAGTTCAAATCACCCGATCTCTACAACAAGATAATCATACAAGTTTACAGAACAACGTTAAAAAGCACACGTAGTTTTACTTCAATTCTTTGCCATTGAGGTAAAAAACTTTTTTCCTTTTTCCTCCAAATTTCTACAATGTCTTTGAATCCCTGGAAGTGTTGCACTTATTTAGTCCTCCAGGTTAAATAAATTCATCATCCTTTATGAAGTAAAATGTAACTTAAAGTACGTTTAGAATCAATAAAAAGGTTGCAAAGAAGTCTTAGTAAATTTATCAATTAATAGCCAAGCCCAGGAGGCCATCCTTCGCTTCTGCTCTGTCAGCTAAGGGATTTCTTTCTTCCTAACAATGTTTACGTAAGAGTGGCATGGTAAGCAGCACTCGCTATAAAATATTGATCAGCTGCACCATTAGTTGGAATTCGAGACAGCTCTGTCATAGCAAAACCAAAACAATTACCGCTATTGATTGGACTTTTTTGTTATAGATTATTTTGGTATTTGAGTACATCAGAAAATACACATTTCTTCAAAATAATAATAATGATAATAAAAACACATTTTACAGCATGGTTGGTGCACAATAAGTAACATCTTTACAAAGGGAATGGAAAAAAAATACAGGTTTCAGTTCCAGTAAATGTGCAGCCACTATTTTCTACAGCTATTTTAAAAGAAAGTGAGTGTGTTTTACCAAACGGTGTCGTCTTCGGAGGGGAAGGGACTCGCTGTTAGGTAAGAAGCGCCGCTGGAGGAAAGGCCGCTGGAAAAGGCTCACCTGGAAAACAGTGAAGGGGGTTTAGGGAAGCGGGAGGCACATCGGGGCCCGGGTGGCTGCAGGGAGAAAGCGGACAAGGGAGAGAAGGGGCTGAGGGGCGCGAGGCGAGGAGAAGCTGTTGGGACCGAGCGCTTGGGAACATCACCTGTGAGCAGGGGGAGGGATGGAGAGCTGTGGAGAGCAGGGGAAGGAGCAGAGGCAAGCGCAGAGAGAAACCCTGCAAAGGAGGGAACGATACGGGCCATCTGGGAGGAAGAGATAATGAAATTGAGGGAGCCGTGCAGGCGCGATAGCGTCGGTTATAAACAAGAGGAGAAAGAGGAGAAGAGAAAAATAGCCCATCAAGTTTCCAGCAGGCTGCGGGGATGCGGAAAGGTTGAATTGTTTGCTGAAGTACATGTTGTTTGCGCATGGCAAATGTCAGCCGTGCCAACGGCGGCGCTTCCCCGGCCCCCCCCCACAAACGCGGCCCTAAAAGCGGCGGCGGGACCGGCG
>NW_020799118.1:15062802-15065737 GCF_003259725.1 Athene cunicularia | reverse complement strand
AGGCCCCGTTGGCGGGGAGCGGCGGGAGGAGACTAGAGGCCACTCTCCGAGGAGCCCGGTGGCTTTCCCAGCCCGAGAGACCCAACTCCTGAGCGGGCTCTTCAGGAGGAATTGACAACATGGCTTCCCCACCGCACCAGCAGCTGCTGCATCACCACAGCACCGAGGTGAGCTGCGACTCCAGCGGGGACAGCAACAGCGTGACGGTGAAAATCAACCCCAAGCAGCACCAGGGCTGCTCCTCTTCCAAGCACTGCAAGTACAGCATCTCCTCCAGCTGCAGCTCGGGGGAGTCGGGGGGCACCCGCCGAGCCGGCGGAGGTGGCAGCAGCGGCCCCGGCCTCCGCCGGCCGAAGAAGCTGCCGCAGCTCTTCGAGAGGGCCTCTTCCAAGTGGTGGAACCCCAAGTTCGACTCCAACAACCTAGAGGAGGCTTGCATGGAGAGATGCTTCCCGCAGACCCAGCGCAGGTTTCGCTATGCCCTCTTCTACATCGGCGTGGCCTGCCTTCTCTGGGGCATCTACTTCGGCATTCACATGAGAGAGAAACTGATTGTTTTCATGGTGCCGGCTCTGTGCTTCCTCTTGGTATGTGTAGTGTTTTTTGTGTTCACTTTCACTAAGACTTATGCCCGCCATTACGTATGGACTTCGCTGATACTCACCCTCCTGGTTTTTGCTTTGACTCTTGCTCTGCAGTTCCAGACTCTGAAACCTATCTCAGGAAGTGGTGACACGTCCAATCAGACTGCCCCGGCAGATCCCACTGACACTTGTCTTTCTCAAGTAGGCAGTTTTTCTATGTGTATTGAAGTGCTCTTGTTGCTTTACACGGTGATGCACTTACCCTTGTATTTAAGCTTGTTTCTGGGACTGTCTTACTCGGTCCTCTTTGAGACCTTTGGTTATCACTTCCGTGATGAGAACTGTTTTACACCTCTCGGAACCGGTGCGGTTTACTGGGAGCTGTTGAGTAAAGCCTTCCTGCACATCTGCATCCACGCCATTGGTATTCATTTATTTATCATGTCCGAAGTCAGATCGAGAAGCACGTTCCTGAAAGTGGGGCAATCCATCATGCATGGAAAAGACTTGGAAGTGGAAAAAGCCCTGAAAGAGAGGATGATTCATTCTGTTATGCCAAGAATAATAGCCGATGACTTAATGAAGCAGGGGGATGATGAAAGTGAAAACTCCATCAAACGTCATTCCACCTCAAGCCCCAAAAACAGGAAGAAGAAGCCCTCCATACAGAAAACCCCCATAATATTCCGTCCCTTTAAAATGCAGCAGATAGAGCAAGTGAGCATTTTGTTCGCAGATATTGTTGGCTTCACAAAAATGAGTGCCAATAAATCTGCCCACGCTCTGGTGGGACTCCTGAATGACCTCTTTGGACGTTTTGACCGTCTGTGTGAGGACACTAAATGTGAGAAGATAAGCACTTTGGGAGACTGTTACTACTGCGTAGCTGGCTGCCCAGAGCCCCGGGCAGATCATGCTTACTGCTGCATCGAGATGGGCTTAGGAATGATTAAAGCCATTGAGCAGTTTTGCCAAGAGAAAAAAGAAATGGTGAACATGAGAGTGGGTGTTCATACTGGGACAGTCCTGTGTGGCATTTTGGGAATGAGGAGATTCAAGTTCGATGTGTGGTCCAACGATGTCAATTTGGCCAATCTGATGGAGCAGCTCGGGGTGGCTGGAAAAGTCCATATTTCAGAAGCCACTGCAAAATACTTGGATGATCGTTATGAAATGGAGGATGGAAGGGTGATTGAGCGAGTTGGTCAGAGTGTGGTAGCCGACCAGTTAAAAGGTACATGCTGTTTTTTTTTTTCTTTTATAAGGGAATATATTTTCCCTGGTGCATGTTTTGTGTTTACTGACTTGCAAACTGAACACTACATTTAACTCTGCATGCTGGTGATCAGATACGCCATGGGAATTACAGAATAAAAAAATGCTACAGAGATATGCATGAAAGATCTGGGGTACTCAAAAAGTACTTAGACTTCAGAACTCCTTAGTGCTCCTTGTGAGAGTATCACATCATAGGGAGGAGAAGGTTAATGTGTTTGCTATCTGCAAGAGGTTTGTGTTTTACTGTTGTGTGTCATCCTTTAATTCAGTAAGTAAACTTGTTAATTGACTTCATGTGCCATACATAGAGCATATGTGTTTTGCAAAATTATGTATATCTGTGAAAAGTTTTTTTTGGCATTGGGAGAGTTGGGACTGCGAAGGCATTTGGGAAAAATGACAGCTGGATTCACAGAAAGAAATGAGCACTGTAGATTTGGCAGTTTGATATAGCAAGTTGTTACAGTTCAAAGTTAGGCTGGAAAAAGTTACTCAGGTGGTTCAGTGAGCTGGCAGATGCTCTGGTTTCTGCAGCTCTAAAGATTTGGGGATGAAACTGCAAATTTGCCCATTGGAAAAGAAAATGAGGGATCTTTCGGTTCCTCTTATGGCTTGGCTAAGGGTCCGATTTTCTCTTTTCTACAGAGTATTCATTTTGAAATGAAACCCTTGACTGCTTTCTAGCAGCACTTGGAAATGCACGCAGAAGGACTGTACATGCTGAGAGTTTAATTGTCTCTTTAGTAAAAGCTGTGTCTCTTTAGTGCTGTGCCTTTGTCTCGCAGAGGTATGGTTGTCTGCGGTGCTTGTAGCCCAAGGTGGGGAGCAGCCAAATCAGAATGGGAGTGGAATATGTTGCCAACCCTCTTATGCTATGTGAGTTTATTTGTTCTGTTTATAAACGTACCTTTTTTATAAAGTAAGCATGGGAAACAGAGTGGAAGAAACTGAAGGACTCATAGGACAGCATTGTGATGGAGGAAAGAGATATTTGTTACAACAAATACAGAATGAGGCCAGGATGGTTGTAGAAAGGTCAGCGAGTAAGGACAGGGACGGGGACAGTGTGATAC
>NW_020799118.1:15049284-15062752 GCF_003259725.1 Athene cunicularia | reverse complement strand
GGGGGGGAGTGTTGCAAAACAGTGGTAGAAGCAGTAATGGCAGTCTGCTCGCCTGTGGCAGGTGCTTATTTTGATGTGACACAAATACTTATTTTTGGTGAGCTAGCTGTCTGCATGCATATGGCAACAGGGCTGAAATGAGTCTTACGGGGAGGAGAAATATCGACAGTGACATTGGTGGCTGGAAACCGTAGAACTGAAGCAGATGTGTGTCCCTGGGCTTTGGCTTTCTGTTTAGTTATACAAATTCAGTTAATTTTTTTGAAAACTGTTGACACTGATGTATCTCAGTGGAAGCGTGCTTTCAAGAAAAAAAGGGTCAGTCATAATTTCTCCATTACTCTAAGCTGAGTCTTGTTGTTCTGTGGAAAATAAATTGATTAGGTTGTAGAGAAACAACCCTGAGTTACTTCCCTCTTCCATCTTTACAGCCAGATGCAGTGTGAAGGCTATGTTTTAGCAACAAATGTAATTAACTATTTTTGCTAAATTTATAACTGTACTCAATATCATTAATCACAAAATGACATGAACTTACTTGTGGAGACTGATGGTACTGCTCTTAAATATTTTTATTAATTCGTTTATATTTTCTAGGACATCACAAGAGCACTGTGTAGAGTGATTATATCCCATTCTCCAAGTGGTATTTTTCATGATCTTTCTCAGACTTCTGTTGTCCTTGGTTACATTTATTGCAAGAGAGCATAGGCTGCTGTGTCCTGTCAGTAGAGTGGTCCGGTTTTTGCAGCTTTGAATGCCTTCCACAGGTCCTGCTGTAGCCGAGGCACTACAAATGAACAAACTGAAGCCCAGTCTAGATCAGATGAAGTATGCTTTGTGGACTGACATTTTCATGGTCTCTTCTAACCCTGAAACCTAGCTATGAAAGCAACAGGAGCATGTGGGAAGAATTACTTTTAACAAGGAATATGGGTTGGGTTGGGCTTTTTTCCCCTTCTTCTGTATTTTGCTGTGGAACTGTAATTAGCTTCCATTTTTTATCAATGTCTTACGTAGTTATAGAAATCAGAGTCTTGTGTGTACTTTTGGACCAAGCAGACCTCTGCCATGGCCACCTTTATCCACAGGTCTGTGGCATAGCTAGTCCCTTTCCTTCCCATGCCTGGACCCTCAGGGGCACATGGTGGATGCTACAGGGTTGCCCGTTTTTTCCCGTTTCCTCGGTACTTTGTTCTGCAGTCAGATGACTTGGCTGATAGGTAAATGGCATCAGGGAAAAAAAATGCAATGATAAAAGCAGTCTTAACAGCAGTGCCACAGGCTGGCTTCTAGAGCCTGCTGCAGGGGAGGGTTTTGTTAAGGAGCAGCTCTCAGTTTTAAGAGTAAACTGAGATTCCACCTCTTAATTGTCCTGTGCCAAGCTTTGCTTTACTATTTTCCCTGAGAATTCATTGATAGTAGTGATAGAGAAGAGGAAGTTTGTTGTGGTTGTTTAATTATGTCATATGTCCTACTCTTTTCAAGTATGAAAGCTGTGGAGATAACACACATAAGCTTTGTTTTCCTACCGGTACTTCACTTCTCAGCTTCCTTTCAACCTTTGGTATCTTAATGATATCCTATTTTTTATGTCGCATGTCTAGTATATTATCTCTTAATTGTTTGAGCTGCTGCAGTAGCCATAGTTATCTTTCTGAGGCTAAGTCAACATGCTCAAGTAAACTCTTTCTAGAGCAGAATGGGAGGTGCTGAGGACTCAGTGTCCACGTTATGCACACTTCAGGACTTCTGCCTAAGACTAGTTTTGGACTGGGTCTTTGAACAAAAGTACCTCTGTGGTTGGAGCACATCAAGTGTGCTCCTGGAGCTAGTCTTTTGGCTCAGTTCACCCAGAAGGACTCGAGGCACAGCTCTCCAGTGTGCACTGAGGCAGGGTACATGGGAGTGAATTGGGCAAACTGCTTCAAAACCATGCTCCCCATTCTGTTTGAAATACTAATGTAGGTGTACCCTGAGTTGTCCTAGTGCTGCTTTTCTTTTCTCAGAATAGATGAGGCAAAACCAAATTTCTCTTTCCCTGTGCTGTTTTGTGGTTCACACTGAAATCTTAGGATGAAAATATCTTTTTGTTTTCCTTTGCTTCCTTGGTTTCTTATTGCAAGAAGTGGGCCCTGGTATGTTCCCTTCTGTTTCTGACTTCTGAAGTAGATGTGTCTAAAACAAACCAAAAAAGAGAGCAAGCCCTTGAGGACCTTACAGTGGTTTTGCCTGATTGTGACTGCTGTTTGTTTTTTTGATGGCTTAGGCCATCTGTTTTTACAGCACCTGATCCCCTTGGATGCGAGGGGAATGCAGGAGAGCAATGTTGTGGTAATTTTTTGAGGTCCACAGATAAACCCTATACATCAGTTCAGTTAAATCTTCCATAATAATTTTGCCATAAGATCTGAGACAACTCACTTTTTCTGTTTTCTTGCTGTGCTTCCTAGCAAATTTATTGAAGACTATGAGATACTGAGAGTCACATAATACATGTTAATGTGTCCCTTCTGAACACTGAGTCAGATCTTTTCTCAGGATATAAAAAGTTCTGCTTATGAAAGTATTTTTGTTTTGCTCTGTTCTTCTTGGTGGTTTGCATTTCTTTCTTGTTACTTAGGAGGTCACAATATTGCTGTTTGCCAGCCAGCCAGCCACTCTTCCAGAAATACCAGGGTCACCAGCATCTTTTTTTGAGTGCTGAAAATACGTAAGCATGTTGGGGCAAGAATGCTTTCCCTGTGTTTACAGAGCACAGTGCAGCAGAACCATGGTTTCATTTGGGACATTTGTATGTGTGCTGATAATCTAATAAGAGTCACAGTTATTGAAGTTTCCATTAAAATAATTCCTGAACTTTCTGCAGCAAGACACCTCCTTGTTCAGTTTGCCTCAAGGACTGGCTGTAGTACTGAATTTCTGTTAGAAGCCCTTGAAGATACAGACATGCTTTTTCTCTTTGATTTTGTCATTTGCTTCATCATGGAAAAAACATGAGTGGATCTTGTGCACTCTGTCACCCTGCTAACCAAACCGGGTCGTTGATGGCTTCAGAGGGAAGGTCCAACTTTTGCAGCACTTACTATGTGAAAATCCACCAGTTCACTCTAGCAACTGGTGGCTGTGCCTGATAAAGCATATCAAAGATCTGCAGCTTACTGTATTGTCTTTCACTGTTCTCCACGTTTCTTTTAATATCTGATTTAATTTTAAACATTTTTTTTAAAATAAAGCAAATCAGTTATTAAAGTCACTGTTTTACTCAATATTAAAACCTTTAAATGCAATTCAAGGCTGTTATTTCTCCATAAATAGCCTAGCTCTTTACGTGGTGGCAACCTGTGACCGCTGGGATGCTTTTCCCTTGGCAGACCATGGGATACAGCTCTGCCTGGTGACCTGATACTCTGCTGCTGCCTCAGGTTTGGGTTACAGGGAGCACAGTGTGGGTGTTTCTGAAAGACAAAAGTCTCAGATAAGGTTGTGAAGAGGCAAGTCGTTGAATCTTTCTCCCCTTCCTCCCCTCTGTGGCCGATCAGGGGAGACCATGATTACACCCAGCCAGCAGTGACGTCTTTCCTGCCTGTCCCATTTTTCTGTCTTTTACTAGACCTGCATGCAGAGGACCCGTGACTGTCATGTGCTTCTGGAAATTCATAGGTAGATGAAAGATAAGATGAAACTTTTCCTTACCTTTTTTGAGCCCAGCCTGCTGAGTGTAGTGTAAATCTAGAAGGACAGGCCTGCAGAGCGCTCTGCACAGATTCAGCTTTACCCTGTGGTTCAGCTAAGAGCAGCTTTAGTCTAAGAAGTGAGTGTTTTGAGGGGTGAGTGCAGGAGCTTAGGGTGCTTGTCTTGTATCTTGCCAGCTCCTGTAAGGTCTTCCCATTCAACCTCTAACTCAATCATGTTCCATAAATGTAAACCTTTAGATACTGGCTTTTTATATTTATTGAACTTGCTTGTGACAGACATTGCAATTCTCAATTTCATGTATTCTGATACTAATATGATGGTCTGGTAACAATTGATAGAACAAATGTAATTTTTTTTTAAGTGGTAATGAAGTAGGCATGTGTATGTATTTCCACTTTCCCACGAAACAAAATTCTGAGTGCTGATTGAGGCAGAAAATTTTAGTCCCTAGTCTGTTTAGCAATTTTGCATAATCTGACCTATTACCTGTTGCATTGGGGTAGTGGTTCATGATCTTATTTTCCAGTGTGAGACTGAAAATAAAATATCATACACAGGTTGACTTCACTCCTATATTTAAAAAATGAAAAGTATTCAGTGACAGATGAAGAATTATAATTAGACGTAATTTGCATGAAGGCATATTGCCAGGAAGAAGTAAATTCTACATTGATTTAACATTTTGACGTGATCTGTAATTTTACCATGTAATAGCAAAAAGAAAAGGAGGTAAATAGTGAAGATAGTTGCTCAACCTGATTCTTGTCAAGTCTTCACATGGTGAAGATGTGTTTCATAGCTATGAACAAAAGAAAGAACTTTGTAGGAAAACCTGGTGATTATTGAGCTTTCCAAATATTTTACATGATGCAATGACATAACTTTTTCTGAAAGTAAGCCTAGGTATTTGTGTGTTAGTACTGATCAGCTTCACTGCCAGGTAGATTTTGTGACCTCTGCAGGAAGGTCACAATTTCTCCAAATTTTTAGGAAGTTACTGTTGAGTTGCTCTTGGTTTTATTTGTGCAAGACCAATTACAAAAATACTTCAATTAAAAAATATTCACACCTAAGCTGGTTTTATTATTTACATGAAACTTGGATGTTGGCTCTTGAGCTTTGATTCTTGATAATGTAGTTAAGGGCTAATTTAACTGCACACAGTGAAAAATAATTTATGAGCACAGCTATTATCTATCTAAGATTCTCCACTTTGTACAGGATGGGAACTGGCTCTAACAATATACTTTGTTTAACAGCGTGGTCTCCAGCTTCAATTTATTGTGTGTCCTGACACTAATTAACAAATAAGTCAACAAAGTGCTGACAGTCTGGTTGTAAAGTGCTGCAGCTCTGCCTGTGTCAGTCCTATATAAACACTGTAGAGTGAAGTAACAGCTTCAACAGACCTTAAGACCTTTACATCCTACAAGAGTTGAAGTGAACATGGCAGGAGTGGGGCTTTATTCCAGAACATGGGAAAGGTGAGTGCTGAAATCTGAGGTCCTGTGGTATTGGAGGGACACCATAGCTTCTGCTGCATTCGATGATCATCATCTGCAGAGTCTTTCATTTATGTCTCTCTTTGGCTACCCAAAATGTAGGTGCTGCAATGTAATCAGGTACCCAGCAAATAACAAATTGGAACTCTCTTCTTGCTTCTTCCTATTTACATCAGTAAATCTTCAGAGGTAGGTGAGGGACCCATTTAAATGCAAGAGAACTTCTTTAAGTAAAAGCCTTTACACTGTGGCTTTTAGGAGAAAAAGCTTGATGGAAAAGGCAAAACAAAGTCAAAGACGTAATTTATATTCATCTTCTGTCATGAGGAGGATGCATGATTTGAATGGGTTGTTTAAAACTCTTTTTGCAGTTATTTCACAATATGTACTTTGCTTTTCCTCCTGGTAGGCAAGGTATAGAAGAATTTACATTTGCCACTTTAAAACAAAGTACAATTTCATTGGATTTCAAGTTGCTGCAGATTGTCGTGGAATATTACTAAAATTACTAAACTAAAATTATTTTTTACCATCTACAGTTTGTGTGTAAGCTACCTCTCTGTTGATCCTGAATCACAAGCTCACTCCATCCATCCTGGCTCTGTAAGGAGAGATAGCCATTCCTCTTTCCGTTACAGCTGACACTTGAAAATTCTCTGCTATTTTTAGATGATTTTCAATCTCATTTCTGTCCTTTGAAAAGAAAAAAAAATTCCTAGCCTTTAAATTTTTAACTTCCAGTGGGAGTTGCTATTGCAAAGAAGCCAGCTAGTCAATAGAGTCTCATTAACACATTTTAACAGGTTCTGTTACATAAGTTTACATTATTGTGAAGGCTGTTCTGTAGGTTTGTAGGAAATTGTTGGAACTTGATTTTAAATCAAGCCACGCAGATTTTGAAAGTGTGGCTGGTTGCTCCCAAGTAATAATTTGTGCAAATATAACATGGCAGTTGGAAAAGAAGTGTAGACTGGAAATTGTACCACAGATTTTTTTCTTTGCCCAGACGTCATGTTGAGGCACTGGTACTGTCTTAGGCAACAGGACAGATTTGGCTGGTTAGGCTTGCTAGGCATCTGTCAGTATTGGGCTGTACCAGAAATCTGTACTGCCCTTCTAAGCCAAATTATTTTAATCAAATGAATATTCTCTTTCATTTTTTTCCCCTGAATGTTTCAACCTAGAGCAATAGGCCTACTAGATATGTGGCTTTAGGGATATGTATATTTTTCATGGTTCTGAAATTAGTTTGTAAAGGAACAAAGCGTTATAGATGACTTCATTTCAGCTAACATCTCTTGGACTCAAAATGCTCCTTACAATCGACTGAAAACTCTTTGGGTCTGTATTTGTTAGAGTAACTTAATGTGGGAATTCTTAGCAAACTGTATAAATAACAATGATTATATTGCAAGTCTTTATTTCACTTATAGCACTTACTGTTTCTCTTATTCCACTTCTAAAACTTTTGTTTTCAACTTGTCTTGATAAATTTAGAAATCATATTTTGTCATAAAATACATTACTTGCAAAATCTCCAGAATTGGAACAGTGCAGAGGAACTAGTCGAATAAAGTCCACTAGCTTGCTAATGGACCTGTCCTGTCTGCTGCTCAACATACGCAGAAGCATGCAAACAAAGGAAAAAAGTATTTTGCAATACGTGTAACATTTTGAATATCTACTAGTGAGAGCAATTTGCCTTTTTTTTTCTTTTTCCTCCTTCAGCTGTCAGCTGAAGTTGACTCAAATTCACTTGTGTGGATGTCATCGTGGGCTGGAAGGTTCCTGCTAGCCACATGATTCCTTAAGCCAGAGGTCCTCCCATTGCAAGTGGAGGAGAGGGGCCATACAGAAAGAGAGCTGAAAAGCATCTAAATCCAGCTGTCTATAACTGAGTCTGTAAAGACTTCATTTCCTTCATGTTAATTTGTAGGCCTTAACAGAAAACTTCCTTTTTTTCCTTCCTGAAAAGAGAGGTGGGAGGAGAAAGTGGAAAGCGAAGCTAATCGATAATCAATAACAACAATATTAATAACTGTTCATGTTTTAAGAGACAAAAAGGTGGTTTGGTTGACTGTGCTTAACTGTGCAATAATAAGAAAAAAGTCTTTACTTGAAATCAAACATGCCATTAAATATTGATTCAGCCTATAGGAAGCATAGAAGAACTTCTCATACTGTGTGCTTAAATCTTTACATTCATTAGATAAACAAGGATACTTGAGTCAGAAATGGAATCTTGTTATTTTTTAAATGTGCAGCTTTGATGTTTGACTTAAGATACATATGCCTAATAAATGGAATAGCAGTTAGGTTTTTTTTTTTTTTTTCCTTTACAGGGCATACATTAGATAGGCTATTTTCAAAAGACCTCCCTGGTAAGATTTTGCATAGCTGTTCCCAGTAGTTCTTGGAATCGAATTCTTACAGTCTTTAAGTCTTGTTTAATGGACATGTGAAGTCTGTCCTGTAAGGTACTAAGTGCCTCTAACCTCTGACCAACTTGGACGAAAGCACAACAGATAAATCTTTTGGAAAATGCTCACGGCTTGACAGGACCAGTGTTAAAGACAGGATGTAATGAGGAAATGTTCCTGTTAAGGGCATTATTTGCGAAGAGACCAGGTACAACATTAGCTCCAAATTTCCTTTGTTTAGACAGCGTGATGCTTAGTAAGAGCTGTCTGTGTTTCTAGGAGGTCTGTGTTTGCACTGCACTAAGAGAAGAAATGGCCAGAGGCTTCCAGAAGAGAGTTGGAGTCTTTGCAATGTTGCTCATGCCCACAGGGAAATGACACCAGCAGATAATCAGACTTTTATCCAAGACTTTTGTAACCTTTTCCATCTTTTTCCAGTTTTTAAAACTTGGTTCTGATTTGATAACAGCATGTAGGAAAGCAAAAGGATTTTACTTGTTTTGCTCTGTCTGGCTCCCTATTTGGGACTGACATTGCTAGTAAAATACAGGTTATGAAAGAGATTTTATCTATCTCATATGTACATGTAAGTTACTAATGAGACAATATGAATAATATTTAATGTTTTACTTGCTGCTTGGCAATATGGCATCAACTAGAAGCAGGGAGCATTCTTAAAAATACCATGTGAACATGAGAATTTATTGTAAATTGTTTCATAATCCCAATATACCATTTAAGAGAAACATACACACACCCCACGCCTCACCCCAGGTGGAATCCATAGTGATCAGTAACTAAATCTTTCTACTGAGGATGTTAAAATAATACATATATCTTCAGTTATGAAACATTGCTGCTGCTGGAATTTGCTGTGGATACAGAGGTAAACAAAAGGTCTGCTAGTCTTCACCAAAGTCATGTTTTCTTACGTGTCAGATACTTTAATTTGGTATTTGATGATAGTTTTCCACAAACGAGTCCAAAAATCTTAACTACATAAAGCTGTTGTTACTTGCTTTTTATACATACATATATATGTGTGTATATAGCATTTCAGTAAATGTGTGCATCCTTTGGATGTTTCTTAGATGAAAATACTCTGAGTTGTCTTTGCAGTCCATTATTTCTGAATAATCAGATGCTTGAATCATGTTGAATCAACTCAGAAAGCACCTACTTCTTGTAGCGTGAATGACTAGATGTTCATCAAATGGGTGGCATTTTTTAATACAAGTTTTGCTTAGCCATCTATGCTTAATATCATCATAAAGCGTACCTGTTGATAATAGAAGGTGGGAGCTGCATCTCAGAGAGGTTTTCAGAGTACACTTGTCCTTAGCAGAGATGGCTTCAGTACAGCGTGGGCTCTGTCCCACGCTGTGTGCAGGAGACCAGCTCTGGGAAAGCTGCTGTAGTGGAGGTGTGTTTGAATACAATCTGCATGCTCACAGTAACTGAGCCTGCGGCCTCTTGCTTTGTCTGATATAGGGGATGGAAAAGGAGGAGATAAAAGATGTCATTTTTTTTAAACGTACAGGGAAAGGCTACTGAAGAGAAGGTGCTGGTTTCTGAGCCCTGATGAAGCACTGGGAGGACTGTTGTGCTTTGTTGCTTACCCCTGCTCAGAGACAGTTTGGTGGTGACTGTTTGCTCTTCAGGGGTTGGTAATGGTTTTGCGTCCATAATTGGGTACTGAAAGTGAATCAGACCATACGGAAGACATTTTTGATCAGGCACAGTGTTTTCTAAGTGTTATAAAAAAATGCGTGCGTGATGTGGCTGTATTTAAAATGTAGTACATCTGTTAAGCATTTAATCCTTTCCAAGATTTCAGGAGGTGGCAAAGTTGGAAATTGTCTTAAAATTTAGATTAAGATTTTTTTTCCCAAGCTAGGATATTTGCCTGCTAAGCCTCTGTGCTTGCCAGGCCTTCATTGAAGTAGCGTATTTGATAAACACTTAGATAAACTGCATTACATATGTATTTTGGGACTTAAATTATTTTTGGACTTGTATGAGCCTAGTATTACCCACAAACAAACACGCAGCTGATCTGGTTGTAAGTTTGTGTGCGTTCTGTTTCTGCTGCTGTAATAGAGAAGGCTTGGCTGTGTTAGATTGTGCTGACAGTGCATTATTTAGAGTAAAGGATTTGTTAATTCTTGCACTGCTTAGTAAGTCCAGGAGTTGGACCATACCCCACTGATATTTGATGCAGCTTTTTAAACACTAAATCCTAATTCAAGTGCCCCTCTGTTAAAGTTTACCGTTATGATGGTTTCATTTTAAAGAAGAGCCAACTTTTTTTAATAGCAGAATTATGGATTTGTGGAAATAATGTGATTGTATGTGTTAAATGTGATCTTCAGGGCATTATGGTAACACAACGGTCTGTGGGGGGGAAATAAATAATAGTTCAGGAACTGCATTTAATATACATTGAGTATGACTGTAGTTCACTTAAATGAGACAACTTTAAATGTAGCAAATGACTTTCACAAATACAAGTAAAGCAAAATGGTGTTCAAAAAGTCCTTACTGCTGTATTTAGGTGATTCAATATAAAATGAACACTAAGTACAAGAGTTAAAGCTATAAACATGGAATTTGGGATCAAAAGAAGGATGGCTGGGAGTATCTTTGAGAATTTTTCTTGCCCTTTCAAAGTATATGTAAAATTACAACTCTGCTGCAATGACTGTTAGAAGACGATCTTCTGGAAAATTAGCCAGTGAAGTGTAGCTAATATTAGATGGTCATTGGAAGGGTTCATCCTTTGATTTTTATTTATAGAATGAGGCACTTCTCAGACAAGAATCAGCGTTCAGTTAAGAAGTCCGTGGTGCTACCTGGGCTTCTCGGTGGGTGAGGAGCTGGTGGCGCTGAGCCCAGTGAGGTGCTCGCACACAGCAAAGGCAAAAGCAGTGAGTTGGTATTGCTGGTAACTTACTCCAGATGTGTTATCCCACTCCACGCATCAGAGGGGGGGTGCATTATGGGATGGCAGCTTGAATTCAGTGTTGGGCTGTAGTCTAGCAAAACCAGCAAGGATCCCATCCCTGTGCTTGAATTGTTAATGACTCTGCTAGAGCCTTGTAGGATAAAGAAATGGTTTTCATTTTTTGAGCATAGTTAGCTTTTTTTGTGATAAGACTTAGCCACATCTCATAAATTGAAGAAAACTCCCTTCCAAATGCCCTTTCTGTTAAGAAAACTTAAAATAAATGTCTTGATTTATATACACTTGGATATTTTTATGCTAATATGTAGTTGAGCCATAACAAATGAAGGATGAAATTTTACTCTCTAGTATTTACTCTTTCCTTTCCATTGTCAGGGGGCAAAAATCTACCACATAGGCACAGTACACAAACTGGAAAGAACACTGGGTATTTATATAACTAGTGTAGAATAAATGTATGTTACTTCTATATGGATACTGTGGTAAGAGGGAGCCAAGTGCTTGGTTTGAAAACTCTGTCTACAGTCCCTATCTTTAGTTTCTTAATGAATAAACTCATTTGTAGCTGTGTAGCCCATTCCTGAAAGAATGTTGTCTAGACATTTGACTGTCTGAATATATTATTTTTCTGAGGTGCCCATTCAGTAGTCTGCCAGAGGAGGTAAGTCACTCCTGATCAAACTCCACTTACAGCTGTTGTTAGGTGTCTTGGTGTTTGTGTTCTGTCGTGTTCCTGCTTGCTCTAACAAAGCTTCTGGAACAGTTTACTTCAGTTTCCTGTTGTGTGAAGTTTAACTATTGCTAATGTAAGGTGGTGATTTTGGTTGTGTTTTTTTATGTGGAGCCTACCAAACACATCCTGAAAATGTGACAATGAAGTGTTGGCTTGCTGTAACTGGAGATTTCTACTGTACATTCTACTATGTGACTCCTAAAACCAGGTTTAAATCCCTAGCAGTCATACCTGTGATCACTTCTAGAATGTATTTGTGGCAGAACAAGTGATACGAAGTGCCAAAGTAGGGTAAAGAGCTCATTTATTAATGAGAAGCTATGCTAATGCTTTGTTGACAGTTAGAATGATGGTTTTGAGGTTTGTCTGGAAATCCAGGTGCTTGCTACTGTAGCAGAGTTAAACAGATTAAATAGTGAGTAGCTAAAATTAGTATTGTTCCATGGGACACAGAGTGTATTGCTTGATGCTTCTGTCTTGGATGCTGCTTGTCTGCAAATCCTCTTTTTGTGCCAAGATGGGAATATTTTCTCATATCCCATCATGGTCTCATATTTTCTACCTATAGCATTTTTCTCCCAGTGTTGAAGTGAGGGGAAAACCAGGGGAGAATTGTGATTTCCCTTTTTAGTATGGCAGTATAAATAATTTGTAAAATAATTAGAGATCTTAAAAAGGTGCATCTGTATTAGGACATTAGAATGAGAATTGATAGGGGGACTGTGGGGATACCAGGCATTGTGGTTTCAAAAACAGGGTTTTGAAAGGAGAATTGCAGGTTCAGCACAGCAGCATTTGAAATCTCCACAGATTTGGGTAGGTGCAGTATTTTAAGGAAAGGTGTCCACTGTATCTCCTTGGTGAGTTCTCATCGTGCTGTCTGGTGTTTTGTTTTACTTTCCTGTACTCAGGTGGCACATACTCATTAGTGATGTTTTCCCAGTTGCTTGTCTGCATCTTTTTGTTTGGTTTTCAGTTCCTGCAGTTGTGGTTGGAGCCAAGTGTTGTGCCTTGAGACTTAAAGAGGAGAAGTTGTCATGAACTATATTTTTCAGTCTTTTTTTTCTTTAATACAAACCAGCTAATGATTTTCTTACTGCAGCATTACAGTAGCTCTAGAAGAGAGAGGAGTTTTAAGTGATATTTGGAAGTGTTTCTTTAACGATCTAAAGTTTTCTGATGTTGCCTAGCATTTGGGGCAATTCATGCTGTTTCCTGAAACAGCATTCAGGTTTTTGGATGTTGGAGATGGAAGGAGCATACTGCAGCAGCAACAGTATATCCAAGATGTTTTTTGTTGTTCATTTGTGATAAGCTCTCCCCAAAGTAAATTCCAAGACCTTTAAGACATGGAGGAGCCTCTGCTTGTCCATGTGTAGAAGTGATTGATTCAGTAAATGTATCCAGCTAGTAGTTGACTGTTCTGAATACAGAGACTACTTAGCATGAGCATGACTGTTCATGTGAATACTACTTCTGTTGTGAATGTGTCTCTGTGTGGAAAAATTTGAGTTTTTGAACTCTCGGTATGCACTGTACAAAAAAAATCTATGTCTTGTTAGTTGCCGTTTTATCAGCCAAGACAGCAGAGAGATCAAGTGTATGTAATATGTGAAAAGCTGAAAGGTAAGTACTAATGGGAATGTTTACCAGCACAGTCAGTAGGTTGTTGAGTTCCTTCGTGTTTGCCTTTAAAATATACTATTATGAGATTTGGAGCTTTGATTAGTTTTAAATATATTCCAGGTTGGTGGTTTTTTTTGGTTTTGTTTTGTGGTTTTTTTTTTTTTTTTTAAATAAAATCTACTTTACTAAGAAGCTAGTTGGGGGGAAAAAAAATGTTTCAAAGGAACCTGAAGTGAAAGGAAGATTAATGGCTGATTTTTCGGTCCTGTGGGAGATGATAGTTCCCATGGTCTTCTGAGCACAGAGATGATGGTGCTTCTCTGTTTTGTGAGCTCAGATGCTGGGGTCTCTCTGTGGAGGTTAGTTTTTCTTTTTGGATACTATTTTACATTCTTGACTGCAGATTTTAGGGACGGCACAGGAATTGAATTTTTTTCAGTGAAGCACAAGGCTCTACTACTCATAACTTGTGTGCTTCTAAAGAAAGATCATATTTGCTGGTAGATCATTCTCCATCCCCCCC
>NW_020799118.1:14979926-15049234 GCF_003259725.1 Athene cunicularia | reverse complement strand
GGGGGGGGGGGCGCACATGGATGCAGGTTTGCCCACACAAGTTGCGAGATGGTGACCCCGGTGTGTGTTGATATCATGGTACCCATTTCTGGAATGAAAATGTGGTGTTAAACAGATAGTTGTATGCTTGCCCTGCATCCTAAGGACAGTTGCAGAACTGAGTGAGGTGCTTCATAGGGTTAATGTTCCTTTTTTTCTTTTATTTTTTTAACACTTAATCAGTCTCTGCTTCTCATTACTGTTTTTTCCTATTGGTAGAAATGCAACATGCAGTGATACTCATTTTTATCTTTATATGCACATGTGTAGGTGTAGAAATCAAGGCATTGATTCTGTTAGTGCAGAATTTAAAAAAAAAAAAAAAGATATTGCAAACTTATGTTTGAGGGGGTTGTTTTGCTTTTGGATGCTTTGCGGCCATATAAAATGCCAAGATAGAAGCTGGGTGTCTCCTTCGATTCTAGCTGTCAGTGGTGCCTCCACTGCAGAGGCAGCCTGTGTCCCTGGCAGGTAGATGTGACAGTCCAGGTCCGTGGTGCCTGTGTGTGACCAAATCTGGCTGTTATGTCTTCTCTTTCTGTGCTTATCTGTTTGCCTTGGCCAACCGAATCCAATTCCACTTCAGTTAGCCAGGCCTAGATTTGCAGTGCTGGTGATTCCTGGTCTGAAGGTGTTTTTGTTGTGGGTACACTTGTATGGTAAGTTTTGTGTTTAGAAAGGCACTCGTCGTTGGAATTTATTCCGCTCTGGTCTCTGAGCCTTGCCTTAACGTTTCCAGGTCTGTTTAACTGGAAACTTCACTCATACTGTCTAAACTTGCAAAAGCAAACCAGACGTAACTATTTGGAAAGGTTGTTGTGTGAGCTGTTCTTTCTGTATATTTTCCAAATTTATATTGCAAACAGTAAGATGAAAGTGAAAAAAAAGGTGATTTGGGTGAAAGTATGAGCCACAAATAGTAAAAGATCCATTTCCTCTTTGGCTTTGTGTAAACAAGAGCACACGTTTATCGTGCAAATATTTTCTCTTCTTATTTTTACTTTTTTTCTTATCTACTAGTACAATTGTATAGGCTTGCTTATTGATAAGCAGGTAAGTATGAAAGTACTTGTATCAAAGATTAAGAAAATAAACTTGATTTTTTGATTGAGACAGTTGGCGAGTCGTGGAAACAATGTGTGTGTGTGTGAGAACATTCTCTGAGGTCAGTACGCCTAATGGCTTTATTGGTAATATTTCAGACTTAATGCCTCTCTCAGCTATGAGGGGAGACAACAAATAATTAATTTAATATCATGTTAGCAGTTCTCTCCTTGCAGTTATCTACAAGGAAGACTAAATAAAAATACCTTAAAAAAAGCATGTGACTAAGATCATAATATCCTTGGAGGGGGATTGCTTCAAGGGCTGTTTCTAGGTACCTGAATCTTGAGACTTGTCTTCCTCCTCACACTCACAGTTTGGTTTTGTATGGTGCTTTGGGGGTTTTTTGGTGTCTGCGGTTCTTGTTGGGTGGTTGTTTTTATTTTTTGATTCTGTTTATTTTCATAATCAGGAAAATTGTTGCCTTGAAGCAATGTATTTTTAAGGGTCTCAGGAAGTTTTAAGGGAATGTATTGTTTTTATGAACTTATACAATGGTTCTTACCTAAAGATTTCTTTGCATCTGTTTTATTAAATTTACATCTTTAATTTGCTTGTTAAATTACACAGGGCCATGTTTAGTACAGAAGGGCTGTCAGTGTATGTTTGCATACCGTTTCCTCAATAATTTGTTCTCCGAGTTTGATATTTGAGTCTTTTATTTGGTTTTGTTCAAGTCTGATGTAACAGTGCCAGACTAATAATTTAAATTTCCCATTGTAAGCTCCTTACAAGTTAAATATTTTCTACAACATCAAACTTTCACACGCCCTGAACTTGACCAGGCTACACCTTGCATTTAATTTGCAATTTGATATTCCAGTGGGAGTGGTGTCCCTAACTCATTTTGATCTATCCATCTACAGGTTGTGGAAACCAAGTTTTAAACTTGGATTGGGGAAAAAAGTGAAGTATAAATAATATTTCACTCATCTCACTGGGGCTGTTTTACTAGAAAGCAAGCTGCGTTGAGCAATTTGAAGCCATTACTGGGTACAATACAGAGCAGTCCCAAGAAACACCAGGGAGAACTGGTGCCCTGTTTCACCAGTCCTCCACTCATGTGGGATTGATGCAATTGGGATAAACCTGAGGTATAGCCAAATAAACTAAATGCTATTTTTTTGACAGAGATGGATTTTTAAGCTTCTCCATCCCACTGCCAAACACAGGATTTTTTCAGGATTACTGGAGTTGGATGTATTGTTGCTGGAGGACAAGAGAATGCCCACCAGGCTGGTGATCAGCCTGTGCTGGTGGTGGCTGCGATGTGTTTCTCTGCAGGATTTTCCATTGCAGGAGGTTAGGTGTTTCCCATCAGTATTCTGCCGTTTTCCCATGTCTGTAACCTTGTGCAAATAACTAATCAGTAAAGCTACATCCCTACAAATCGGGCTTCAGGCTTGGCGTTAACGCTACCCAGGCTGTATCCCTCAGTTGCCGCTGCTCACTGGCACTCTGGTTTTTCCTTCCTTTGTCACCTCTTCCCCTTTCCTCCCATTACTGTAACTTTTATACAAATTAAGGAAACACAAGAGAAAACGCATACATTTTAAGAGGCTTCTCTGCTAGTGCAGCATTTGTTGTTAAGTGTTGCTTGGAGTTTGCCTTCATACAAACTTTCAGCTTTTGGCTTGTTTTAGAAAAGGGGTAGAAGCAAGATCAGGGATTCTAACTAGGGGAAGTGATGAGACTTTGCTACTTCTGTGATGCAGTGTTCAGATGGCTGCATGGTTCCTTGGCCTTCCCCTCTCCATGTAGATTCCAAGTGTTGAATTTCCAATTGCCATTCAGAAATTTGTTTCACTTTCTTTAAAATCTTAGAAATGTTTTCCTTCCCCACATCCAGCTTCTTATTTTTCTCCATGCCCCTTCCCTTCCTTCCAGTCCTTTCTTCCAGGTTTCCACTCTGAGATTGAAGACACAAGAAAGGGTTGATTCAGTGTTTGGTACAATTAAAGGAGTGAAAAGCTGAAGCAAAGGGAGTAAATGAAGTAATGCGAGTAAGTAGCCAGGGTATTATGCTTGGAAACTTGTGCAGCAGATCTGCCGATGGACAGACATACCTCGTTGGTCTGTAGCAGTTCTGCTACAGAGGTTTCCTACTTTCCCTCTTCTCTTACTTTCTTTCTTGCAGTTGTCCAGTTAATGTGCCCATCAGGACGGGATTCCCAAAGAAACAGCCAAAAACTTGATTGGTAAGGGTCATACTCATCCTTTCAATTTTATATGGGCCACAATCTGGAATATTATGTAACCTTAATGTTGATGAATTGGCAGTGAATCATCAGGCCGTTCGTTCTTTAAAATCTGTTTTAGCTGGTTTCAATAACATGAAAATTTAGAGATGCAAATGATGGAGTAAGCAGCAGAGTAGCCGAGTCCCTTGTTGGTTCCTCTGCAGGAAAAGACCCCATCACTGGTTGGCTGGGAAATGACCATAAACCTTTGTTAATCCGAGTAGTTTGTTTTAACTCTGCATTTATGTGATTTACAACAGAGCAAAATGGAACGTGAATAATACAACATCCGATCTGAAGCCTCTCTTTTGCTCTTGAAAACAAGTGAGTACTATGAAGGGAAGAATCAGTATGACTATGGGAAGAACAGCTTGTCCAGGGATAACAGCGCCGTAGTATGAGGCACAGGGTGCTCGCTGCCTTCCCCCCGTGCAGACCACAGCCACCGACTCTGTGGGCCATAAAAGGAAACATCATTTCTTGTGAAAATACAGCTGCCCAGCCCGTTCGCTTTCTGGGAAAAATGTCCATCCAGTAACTGCTGATACAGCTTTGTGATGTGCAGATTAAAAGTATAAACATTTACTTACTCTTAACTAGAATTGTTGGCTTTTCAGAACCCATAGGGCAGGGGAATAACATAATGCTGCTGAGTGATGAATGGTTGCAGCGATGTAAAGCCTAGATAGAGGTTTAAAGTTCAAAGCAGTTTGTTGTTTTTTTTTTTAAAAACGTCTCTTTATTTTATCAGGAGGAATATAGCAGACTCATTATTTGCAAAAATCATGCATCTTCGAAGTAAATCCAGTTTTGAATAGAAAGTAGCAAAGATTTTTCCTCATAATTTAATCTGAATTATTTTACGACATTTTTCTTTCACTGCTCAGAGAATTTTAAATTTCTATTAGGCTCTTTAAATGATGCAAGAAAGTGTTCTGTTGGCATATAATGTAAACTGAGTGGGAAAGTAAATATTTAAGGCTGACATTGAAGTATAAATAGCAGTTACTCTGTGTAGTGTTTCAATTGTAAAAATATTTCTAGAGGTCTGTTAGTGTGCACCATTGCTTGATAAAATGGTAGTGTTTTTTAGAAGTTGCATTTATATTTTGGAAAGTGTTTTTCAAATTTGTCACAAATACATCTTTGACAGCTGTGGTGCCTCAGATCCCTTACGCGTTTGTCACTCATCTCCTGCAAAGGTCTGATCCGCTTGTCAGCAAACACAAATTAACAGGCAGCGAAGTTTATCATTCCCAGAGGTTTATCCATATTCCAGGCTGCATTTGGAGCTGTCTGTCTAATCCAAAAATGAGGAAAATGGTCAGGCAGTGGAAGCTGGCTTCCTCAAATGCCAGTGGTGGATCAACTCAAAATTTGGGGCTTCTGGTGTGTGCAGCACTCCCTGGGGAGATGGAGGAGTGCTTGTGTCGTCCCTTACAGATACTGTTAATTAACTTTTCTCATCTCGAGTATCTCATCAGGCAAATGGAGTTTGTTTTTTCTCCTTCTTTTTGGAACTTGATCTTTAGCACTTCTGTTTTGCAAGAATAGGGTGTTTATTGTACCTTGTGTCTTGAAGTACCTTGTCCCATGGCCTTGGTTGAGAGACTCTTCTCTGAATTCCTGTTCTTGTAGATTCAAGGAAGAGCATAAGTGTTTTTTTAGCACAGTTCTTGTGTTTAGCAGTAATTATACAAGCTTTACTGTATCCTATCTGTGTCATCAAGACTGGCTGGCTTCCACGTGGGCATGAAACCAGTGAGATGGAAGCTTTCAGCATGCTTTGACATTGCACAACAGCTGTACGCTAAAGTTTAGCTCAGCCTGAGCCAACCTGACATTTGAACTTAATGTTTAACGTGTTTGACTTTAGAAATAATATTATAGGGGGGCATCCCTCTACTGAAAAAATTCATTATGATAACAGGTAATACTCATATCGAATTCCATTGATCATTATAACCAAATCTGCTTTGGAAAGTTTATATTTTGTGTGTAAAACACCCTTTTACTAAAAGTTTTGTAAAAGGGAAGAGTGTGAGAGATACTTATAAATTTCAGCTTTTCCAGCTCTTAAAATACTGAGTTTAAAATGCAAAAATTCAGTCTTGGATTGCACTGCAGAATGTGAATATTCTGGAGCCTTTCAGAGTGTCTTCTTGACTTTCTGAAATGTAGCTTGCTCAGACCAGATGAATAAATTTGTCAGTGATTTGCTCAGTTGTAAATGTTAATTATCATACTCTGCATAGATGCTGCTGCTATCATTGTCAGCTCATACTTTTCTCTTGCTTATTCTTTCTTTAATACTGCCTGCTAATACTGAGTCATATTTTGAAGCTGTGGTTTGCAGACTCCTTTCCAAGACCACGAGTTCTCCACTGGCGCAGCGCTGTATTGCATTACTTTCTATAGTAGCAGTCTCTTTTGGTGGGAATTTATATCCTCTTGTTTTCCTCCTGAGCCACCTGCAGTCTTCATGGCAGAGTGGAGATTTTGGTCACTGGTCAGAGTAGCCCAATACCCGATCAGTTCTGCAGAGCAGCACAAGGACAGTGGCCAGACAACTTCTGTTTGTACCTGGCTGTCCTCATGATGGGATTATAATCTTCATGGCAAGGATGTTTCGTGTCACTAGGTGGGTCCAGCAAGGGGAGACATTTAAACTAAGCCATCTGGTTGTCAAAGTATTAGGAAAGACAACTGGGAACAACACAAACATGTCCCCAAGTAATGTTCGTAGTTTTGTTATTCATTGACTGAATTATATCAATAACTTTTATTCATTATTCAGTAGTTGTTCAAATATATACAGTGAAACATGGTTATATATTTAGCAGTAAATACTTGCTCTGCCACTCACGTACCTGTGATCAGGGTGACATAGTAGCATTTTTATTATTACCATAATATGAATATTTACTAAATTATTATTTTATATATTAGTTGCTAATTTAATATATAATTATAATGCTAATGAAAATCGAGAACAATCTCTTAAGTGCTCTAAACCCAAAACCAGTTCTTTATCCCTGTGAACTCTGGTTTAAACAAACGAGATAGATGCAATAGAGAGATACAGGCCACAGCAGAAATAAATCTGTATTCAGGATATGAATATACCTAAATATTTTCTTTCAAAATGAGGTTTTAAAAAGTACTATCTAATGTCCTATCTTACATGTTTAAAAGTCTAAAAGCTTTGTTCATAATCAGATGTGCTGTGCTGATCGTGCAATACAGATAACTCTAAGGCTGTTTAGCACTTAACAAAAATCTGATCTTGCCAAGTTTTCTTTTACAAATTTGTTCTCCCCTCCATTTGATCTGCTGTATTTCTTGCAGCCTACTACTACTTTTCCATCTCACTAATTCTGTAATTTATTTGCTCTCTCTGACATACCCGAATCAACATTTGGAAGGCGTGGAAGAGTAAGGTTGCCCTGCAGCCTGCTGTACAGCAGGAAGATACCCAGGCACACTGTGTAGTTGATAAGGTCTGGTTGTGGTACTACAGGACTCACCACAAGCTCTCTTTACCTTCTATTTTTTTCTAATTTTTTTTTTTTTTTTTTTTTTCTCCCCCTTAATCACTTCTACAGGCTGCCCATTTGCTGTGTTTTAAACATCTTCATGTACATCATGTGGCTGTTTGGAAATGAGCTATTCAAATTCATTTAAATAGTAATTGTAAGCAGTATGTTTACATCATGTTTTATCCTATTTTACATATTATTGCAGTTTGTAAATCCTATCGGTAATTGATTAGAAATGTTTTTCAAGAAAGCTAGATATGGTACAGGTCTTTGAAGGTGCTCACTTTAGGCTAATTTCCTTTCTATTTCTAAAAAAATGAGGTTTTTCTCACCTTAGTACTGACCGTCGTCCAGCTGTTTGACGATTAGTGTGATACACATAGTAAGAACGTGAGGGTGACCAGTGGATCCTTCCCTAACCTCAGAGCTCAGCACGCTTCCTAAGGCAGGAATCACAGATTTGACTTCCATGAACAATATATTAGTAGTGTCTTTACTAGTGTTAGATACTAATTTGTGTAATTTATAAAGCTTTAATGCCAGCAGGTTTTACAGGTTGTATGTAGTTAATTCTTATCCCACAATGATATCTTGAGCAAATGCTTAATTTCTTTTATTGCTTGAGAAATGCTAAGTGCTAATTTATGATGCAGTTACATTCAGGTTGAATCTTAATTTTATGTGTGTGTCACGTAACAACAGATGCTTTGGGGAGGAAAGACTCCTATAATTAGGTTTGGCATATGTTTTCATGATAGGTGAAATAGTTTGCATGCTTCTAGAATAAATATTTTGTGCAGCCTGTATTTATAATAATGGTAAACAATTGAACATGTTAGCTCTAAGCCCTACATGTTTAGTGTAAGCTGTGGCTTTTTGGAACATGTGCCCTTGTGATTCAAAAATATTGAGTCCTTTCTAATGGCATTTTTTTGTTGTTGTTTTAATACTCCAAAAAAGGGAAAGATCAAAGTGCAGTCTGTTCTTTCCTGCCCTTCTAGATATACAAAACAGCTGCAAAGCACAATCAGCTATTGTAGTGATATGTGCCCGAGGTCTATAAATAGACGTAAAGCTTCAAGCTTGAACTGTGCCGCTAGAGAGGCCAGGGGATTTTTGCTTGGGGTTACTAAACATTCCCTCGCTTGTTTGTGGTTTAGAACCATAATTTCCTAGGCTGCTATATTCCAATTAAAATTGAATTCAAAATGATTTTGCCATGAAGGCTTTACATGACTTCACTGTTTGCAGTTTTCTTGTTCCCTGGGTTTTTAACCTTTTTTTTTTTTTTTTTCCCCAATCAACGCACAGAAATTTTGCAAGTTTGTAAAGGAAACCAATTTAAACACAAGAATGAAATTGTTTACCAAAAGAATATTGCTGTGATGTATGGTCTTAGTAGGAATTTTATGGACATGCATATGAAGAGTGAGAATTGGAATCACGTTTCATCAAATTGTAGTCTGGACTCTTCTTCAACCTGGAAATGTGTAGTGTAATGGTTGATAAGAGCTTCCATGTTCTTTTGAACTGGAAAGTAGGCGGCTGCTGCAAGTACGCTCTGCTTCACTGTGCGAGAGAGTAATAAAATCTGTACAGCAGATTCAGAGCTGTTAAAGCTGTTCCCAGATTTTTTTAATTCAATATGCTGCATATTTTTTATTCATCGTGTTAACTCGTATTGGAAGAGCTGTTGAGAATTTGAAAGCTAGAGACTTGTTAGATGATGAGAGAAAAATTAGTGTATTTGGCTGAAGTAAGGTGTTGGAGATAATTTGGGTTTTGAGTATCCGGAATGTGGTTGAAGCTGCTTCTGGCAGAGGTGAAGGAGCTCATCTCCTTTCTGCACTCTTCCTGAAAAAACTATTGATTCCCATTGTGTTTCGACAACATAAGCACCTAACGATATCAGTAGTGCTGTCCTGCTTTAAATTTAAATGAGAGTGACTGATAAAAATAACTACTTTGGCATTTAAAATTCATGCTTTTTTTAACCTTCATGCTTTGATTCAGGTGAACCAGTTCATGTCTTGTCTGTCGTCTTTCAATGACAGGACTGGAAATTCGGTTTATCACTGCATATCAGGAGTGATTTAGAAGGTCTTGCCCCATGTAGGCATCTCACTGAAGGTGTTGCATGAAGCCTTTGGTGTGTAAATACAATTGCAGTATATGTGGTCAGTGTTTTCCAAGGCCATATGAGGTTATGGTGGAAATTAGTCAGAGTGGGAATTTCAAATACACTTGATAAGAAGTGTTGTTCCCGAAGAAATAGTGAAAAAGTTGAAGGAATCCTGTTAAATTCTCAACTGAAAAATATACTATTTTTTTAATAATACACAGGCTTGTGTTTATTGCAGCACCCAGAGTTATGTGCAAGATGCAGGTATCTTTACAGGGCTGCTGTTCTGAATGGTGATGATGGTTACTGGGCAGTGTTAGCCTATGGTTTTTATCAATTGGACAAAATTTTTAGTTAATTCAGATTTACCTGAATTGAAAAAAAAAAAAAAATCTTTGTGAAGATTAAGGCACAAAGAGGCATTTTTTTAATCCGATATGACGAAAACTTCTTCCCTGCCTATGTATTCTTCTGTTGGATCAATGAAAATCTGACCCAAACAGGCACATATCCAATCTTTGAGACAAACAAAGCTTTTCCTGGACTTTTCTATGTGGCAGTCATTTGGCTTCACAGAATAACATAGGTTGTTCAGGGATCTCTGAAAGTGTCTTGTTCAAACTTGTGCTCAAAAGAGGTTTAATGAGAGCTGGTTGTTACAAATCTCCCCCGCTGCAACTTGTCCTCATCATATCTTGTCCTGTCGCTGTGCACCTCTGAGAAGAGCCCGACTCTGTCTTCACCCTCCCTTCCCCTTAGGTAGTTGTAGTCTTCTCTCAAAGCTGCCAAAAGCCATCTATGTCCTCGCACATCGTGCTTCAGCCTCCTGGTCATCAGGATGGCTTTCCCTGGCAGAATTCCATGGGGAGGAGGCAGACCAAACCTTTGTACCAGCACGAGAGGACAAGTAACTCCATCTGAGAAATCTCCAGTATTTTACCTCTTCAGTTTCAAGAAAACAGACCACTTCCAAAGCACAGCAGAATGTGGAGGGGGAAGTGCCAAACTGCTTTCATGTTGAGACTGTTAAGGCAGAGAGGACTCTGTTCTCCATAACCACTGTGACTCATCTGTGTGGAGGCAAGCAGAGTAGAAGAGGCTGAGAGAGGGAAAAATCAGCCTCCTGCCCCCTTCCTGCAGATTATGTGGAGGATTTCAGCTGTTTTGCAAGGACCACCAAGAAGTTTTTCTTTGTGGTACTGCTGGCAGCAGAGGAGTTTGCAGAAAGGATCTAGAGAAGGCAGCAGGCAACTTGATAAGCAATCCTGAGGGGCCATTGCCACTCTTGGTTGTGAAGCATGTCCCGATGTTTAACCTGTCGGTGGTTCTGAGCTGGTCCAGGCCTGTCTCCAGGGAAGAACCGAGCCAGAAGTTCCCTTTGGACTGCCAGGCTTAGGGCCTGTGTCTGACTCCTCTGTCTTGGCATCTCCCTTGTGTTGTCTTTTGAGTGCAGCGTGTGTAGTTTAACACAGATCTGTGGTTTTATCCCCCCTTTTCAGGAAAAATATTTCAAAATGTAATTACAATATTGACTCCTTCTCACTGGAATGAGAGAAACAGAGGGGACAAAACCATGCGGGTATGGAGATGTGCAGATCCATCTGGTTACAAACAAAAGTAGGAGGGGGGAAAGGAGCATTTTTTTTGTTTTTATTTTCCACAGAGTGCGACAGTGGGGTTCCTCTCGGAGGCACTGCTGCAAGCACAGCGTGAATCCGTGCTCCTCAGCTGCATACGTCCGTGGGGTGCCGAGCAGATCCTGGCTGCAGCAGCAGCGCTGCGGGCGCTTGCGAGAGCTGCGGGAGCACGAGGAGTCGCACTGGGGGCATGGTCTGGGGTGCTGTTCTCGTTTGTGTTCTGTCACAGATGATAAAGATGATGTAGAGCCTTTGGGGAGGTCAGTGGATTCTTTGCTTTGGACTAGAAGATGGTGATGTCCTCTAAGTTTCATCTCCCAGGGAAGAGCATGCAAAGTGGAGCATTTTAGAAGGGTTGGTTTCTCAGGGCAGGATCTGTATTGCATGCTCCTCTCCCTTGGGATCAGTGTCTTTGCCCAGCAGTTTTAGTGCATTGGGCAAAAATCGGTTTAGCCTTACTTCAGTGTCAAGTGCTTTTATTTATTTGCTTTTGAGAGCAGTGGCTATTCTCTGTCTTCCTGAAACACACTTTTTTTTTTTTCCATTAGATCTTACTTGGTTTCTGATGGGCCCCTCAGTTGAACTCCTGAAATCACCTCCTTATCTTGAACAGAGCATAGCTGTTGTGATAGTCCTCACAACAGTTCCCTGTTTGAGTTGGCAAATCTCTTCCTGAACTTGCTGTACCCTCCAGTAGATAAAGTGGCAATCTAAAAGCGACACAGGCTTCACACCAAAAGATCAGATTCAGGCTTTGCTGAGCACAGCTACCTTTTTTTTTCATCCTCTTTTTTTTTTTTCTTTTTCCCCCTCTCCAATCTCCAGGCTTCTGTGCTTGTTGGTTTGCCTCAGAGGGAGAGTGCAGCTACTCTGGATGTATGCACCACTCAGCTCCAGCTGAAAAGACAAATGCTTTGCCTGTACTTTGGTGCTAATGGGAGAGCAGACTTAAAATAATCAGTTTTCCTCTAAAGTAAACAACTTCTGTGCTTCTGACATAAAAGATAAAAAGCACACCTCCCTTTAAAACCAGAGCTTGCTCCTTAAGATTGTGGCAGCTTCATAAATAAAATAATTTAAAATATTGTATATGCTTTATATCAAAAATTCTTTTTAAGAAACACTGTATGATTTCCATATTCTATATATTCTTTGTATTCTGCAAATTGGACACCCAGCTGTTGTGTAATACCTTTGGTAGATGGCTATGACTCAGTGGAGCCCTCCAGTAGCTATTAGAAAAGTATTTCCTTTCTCAGTTGTAAGTTTATACGTTCCCGTTCCAGTTTCCCAAGTGAAGTCTTAGATGAAATTCCAGTGGCCTGGATCAATGAGAAATTAAAATGTCCTTTCTTGGACGAGGCAGCTAATTGGAAATAAAGACATTGAATTATGACTTTAGTGCAAAAAGTTTGTTTTAGGTTGGATTTTGTGCTCTACAGGAGGATAACTCTGTTCATTTTGAAGTTTCATTTTCCTGAGAGACATGAATGGAGGTTTCCAGCCCAGGGAAGTGTCTGAAGTGGAACAAAAACTGCTGGCCGTGTGTGTAACCTGTTGAGCCTTTTTCTGTTGAACAGAGAGCTGCAGCTGTGTGCTGGGAGATCAGCAAAGCCTTCTTGGAAAATTATTAGCTGTACAATGCAATTAATTTTGGCTTGCCCATTTTGGTTCAACTTTTTTTTTTTTCCCCACAGAAGTGGTGATCATTCTATAAGCTCTAGTAGAAGACTGCTGTGTTAATGCGTATTTGCATGCTCATGCATATTCTAATGCAATTATAATTCTGATTTTCCTGTTTTTTCTTAGATACCCTATGATGATGCTTTCTAAGGGAGAAAAATCTCTCACTTCTACATGATACAGCATTGACATATCTTCCTTTATTAAAAATTATATTCACAATGTATTTGTTTAATCTTAACTGTTTTCACTAAGTAAACTTTTATTAAACAAGTTTGTTAACAAAGCTTTTTAGATTTAATTATTTGGAAGGATAGTCTTTATTTTGACATAATTCTTCTGTAATTTTTGTATATGGTTAAGGAAGGGGAGTGTGCAAGAGCAACAGGAACAGTGAAGTGCCATCAGAATTCCACCCAGGAGGAGAGTAAAATGCCCATAGAGATCTTGCTGTACACAAAAATGATGTGAAAACTGAGATATAGACTTGTGTGACTGAAGTTTTGATGTTAGTGACAGGGAATATGTGTACTGAATGTCCTGTGAACTCACCTGTAAGTCATGCACTCTGCTTAATACCATTTCATGATACTAGTGTCTTTAATTTCATTATGTTGGTTGTTTAATTTCAGTTTCCTTGAAGGAAGACATTGCAAATTGAAGGGTGATTTTTACACTGTCAATTTTCCTGTTTTGAAACTTCATATGCATCTCATGAGTTTTGCAGCTGCCTTGCTATACTCTTGATATGCCATTGCTTCTAAGCCAGGAGGAGATAATACTCGTTATCTTGGGGTGGTACTAAAAAGTGTCAACAGTTGGTGGTTATAAAATGCTCCCTTTACATAAAATAGTATATACAAGTGCAAGGGTAAAAAAAAGCATATTCTCATTCAAACAAGCTCATAGTGTTTCTTAGGTATTATTGAAAAAAAGAATTGCTTATTATCAGATTAAAAAAGCCCCACTTTTTAAGATGAGTAAGCTAAAACCACTGTGATTCATCATGTTTCTCAGAAACCTTGATCCCTAACCTCAGGGAGAGAGTAATCCCACAGAATGCTTTATTCTTCATTGAGGAATTCTGGTTTTGAATGCTTGGATCTTCAAATAAATCATGAAAGACTTAATTAGGCAAGAGATTTGGTAGAAGTACAAAGAAATTGGACCATGGAGGTGCCCCTTCCAATTCTCTGACAGCAAATGGCAACAGCAGCACAGAAGCAAATACAGGGGTCAGGGAAGTGTTTGGCCTTTGTTGGATTTATTTCAGTTTCACTAAGTATAGTCCTTAGTTTTTTAGGGTTTGGTGAGGGAATGGGGTATTTCTTACATTTCTGTGCTTGATTTTTAGTTTTTAGATTATTTTTTTTAAACCTTTTTTCAACAGGTATGGCTGCAATTAAATAGGTAATTTTCACAAGAATCTTCCTCTGGAGACCTGAAATGTGATATTTACTTTTCCCAGTGTCCTTTACACCTTGCGTCAAAGTGATTAAGAAGAACTCCACATCTAAATGAGAAGGGACTTAAGTTACACAGGTATAGCATACCACCAAGCCCAAAGTCCCAAAAACTGGGGGGAGTGATCCCCTAATTTTTTCCATAAATACCTGAGCCTGTTTATGGAGGTACCTTGCAGGGCTACTTTATTGCTATGTGCTGTAACAGCCTTTGCAGAGAGGCTGGAAAACAAGAACAGACCTTCATGCCGTGTCTGCTGATCTCATGGTGTAATACTCTGCTTGAAGGTGCCCGGGCACTACAAGGAATTTGCATGGGCTGAAGTAAGTTTTTATAACAGAAACTTTGTCAGTAAACCTGTCTTGTAGTATCATTTAACCAGTAATAAAGCTTTTATAAGAAGTTTTTCCTCATTTCTTTCAAAAATGTGAAGTATTTGGTGTATCCTGAAACTACTGTCTCTTACATCAGTTAATCAACAGATTACACAGGGTAGTTAGCTATCTAGCATGCAAGTTTAACAGAAACATTATTTATGTTGTGTTTTGTGTGGATATGAGATACGTTTTCCTAAGAGCTAGGAGACTGGCTGCTTCGGTTCACCAGTAGATTAACTAGAGGAGATAGTGGGCCACTCACTGTCTCCTGGTTTTGTTTTTTTTCAGAGGAGATGAGTTTCTGTAGTAAACTATTTATAATCAGCTCAGAGCCCACTGATTTTCACCCCAGTTGTTTTTGCATTCCAGACACATTCCTGTACTCCCCAGTAATAACTTTTAGCCTGAGGGAAGTTTGAAATGTAATCAGCTAGTTATTAGCACAAAGTCTGAGAATGTTTTTGCAAAGGACGAAGAAATTGAGTATGGGACATGAGCTGACAGAGGAGCTGGTTATTGGGGGCATGCTTTGGTATTTGGTCCAAATGTGGAGAATAATAATAGATGATTTATGGAATATTCAAACCTTGGAAAACTAGCAATGCTGATTTTACCCATGTCCATTTTATGTCACTTGAAAGACTTCTTGCTTGCCAGCCGGGGGTGTTAGTATCTCCTTCAGTCTTAAAATTAGGCTTGAGTATCAGCACTGGGCAAAGACTTGTTTTTTGTGGTATGGGGATGAATTCATGTCAAACACAGTAACAAGCCAAAGGAACATGTCCCCGGACTTGCATTTGGAGAATGTTTATTTAACTGCATGTTATTTAATGTCATTCACACTAGGTAGATTTAGTGATGTGATGATGATCAAGCAAATCTATTGAGTAACAAGTGACAGATCTCACTACTCATTTCATCAGGTAGTTTACCATTTGGGTACATGAAAGAATTCATTATATATGGTCTGTATTTTATGGGCACGTTTCATCTAAGTTATGATTAATCTATCATATTATTCGGTGAAGTGCAAGTTGCTCAAGTGGATAGTGGTACAGCATTTGAGGTGAATGCACAGGGCCAGAGGTAGCATGGTTTAAGTCTTGGCACACAATGCCTGTGTTTGCTCTAATGTCTCCTAACCCAGGTGTTTGGCTCCTGTAGGCTGAGAGCTTGGAGTGACAGGCTGAAGACCCTCACCAGCTGCTGTTCTCTACCCTTGTAGTTGGGGGAAGGGGGTGTCATCACCCTTCTTGCCTGTCATGTTCTTTTCTAATAATAAGAAATGCAGTGTACTCCACTGGACAGTGATACAATGGGAGAAGGCAGTATATGTCCTAGAAGATCCCTTCTTATGGTGGTTTCCAACCTGTTCTGGTTTGCTATGAGTATGGGTGTGTTGTCAGGCTTAGAGACTCAAAGCCAACTCTCAGCAGACTGGTTTTCCTTGGTTTTTGTTCCCAGACCTCTAGTAACAACTCCATAAATTCAGAGTCTAAGGATCAGTGGCTGGCAACTGAAAATTGACTCAAGCTGTTAGATAAGACCCTTCCGGTGAAGAAGCTGGTGTGTCTTTCTCATCGGTGTAACTAGCTGAGAGCACGGCACCTTTCATGCTGGGTGGCAGGTGCCATCTTGTCCTTGAGGGTCTGCTCCGTGTGTAGCAACACATGGTTGGTCTCCACGATGGGTTTAGTGCCATGGCCTGGTTAAAAGGGATCCCTGTTGTGGATCCGACCTGGAGTCTGAAACTAACATGAAGAGGAAGGGGACAGTTAATGCGTCATGTCAGGACTAGAGGTTGTCTGAACATTATATGGGGAGGAAATGGAAGGAATTTCAGAAACGGTTTGACTGTGTGAGTAAACATAGTTCTGGAAATATTTTCTTTTTAACTTTGTTTTGCAACTTTCAAATTCTTTTTATTTTGGGGAGGGATTATTTGTTTATATATTTTACTTAAGGAGGGGAAATAAACTGAAAAGATGATACTTTGCTCATGGAGACACAACACTCAATAGCTATTCTCAGCAGTGGCTCTCAAATTAATCTTTCCTTTGTGCTAGAGACACTGCAGATGCTCTGCTTGATATTTGCCAATTAAATTAAAAATACAGCTGTATAGTGATGCATGCTTACATGGTGGCTGCACTTAGGAATTGCTTCTTCACCACCTTACCAGTGTTTAAACTACTGCTATATATTGTTACTGTGAAGTGCCTCCTGCAGCAGTTTTATTTGCATTAGTTTTATTTTTTAGAACTGAACTAGTAACCATTTAAAACTGTCAACCACATGTAAACAAGTGGTGCATAAGTTATGAATAACACTTACCTTGAATTACAACTGCCTGTTTGTATTGCACAAGGCACAACGTTGGGGGAATTGTGAAATGACTGAATTCAGTGGTGCAACATTATTTCTATTTGGTTTCTTGTAGTCCATTTGAATAAATATCTTGATGCTCGCACGCTTCCCACAGCTGGCCATCCTGGTAGGGGGATTGCTGGATTGCCATGTTGTTGAAACATGCTGGCTCTGCTCCAGTCCGTCTGCCATGTGATGAGCAACATTTTTGCAGGCTCTGTAGAAGCTGTGCTTCCTCGCTATGTAGCTCTTCAGTTCTAACCAAAGAGCAGCAGAGCTTGTATGGGGAAAAAAAAAAATCATTTTTAATTGATTTAACAATCATAAAATGTGTTTAACAAACATTCTTCAAACAGTGCTGGTAGGCCCTGATAACAGGTGAAAAAGTGATGTGATTTTACTTTACTTTGAAAACTGATACAGAGATGGAATTTTTTAGAAAAATCAATATCCTCTTACTTTTAATGCAGGAATTATTGATGTTATGCAAATTTATTTTTAAAAATTTGTTCCCTTAAGGACAACTCTCATGTACTCTGAGTATGACTTAGACTAATCAAGTTAATGAAGTGTTATTTGATGTGATGTCAGTGAATGTACTTTGGTAAAATCTCCCAAAACACTCTCATTGTCTGGAGAATATTTCTGTCTCATTCTTTTCAATTAAGTATTTAGGGTTAGTTGCAGAGTGCAGAGATCATCTTTATAAAGATGCCCCAGTGCAAATAAACAGGCATGGAGAAAAGCTGGCCAAGCTTTGTACTGAAGTTGGATGGCAGAACCAGTGGTGTGCAGTTCCTAAAGCCCTGCCAATGCCTTCTCAGATAATTGCCATTATTTTGTTACTGCTTTTTGTAACAGGAAGAAGTGACAAGCTACACATGTCGATAGCTAATACTGAGGAAAGGTTAAATGAGAAGGTTCATTCTTACCAGTATGTGACGGATATTTGGAAACATATGACTTAGAGTTTTCTTATATGTGGTTACAGAGATGCCCGAGATGATACATTTTCATTTTGATGTCAGTCAAAATGTGGGCGCTTGCTGTGGGTTTTCAATATTATTTGATCAGTTGCTTGGGAAAAAAAAATAAAGAAAACTTCTGATGACAGTGTGATGTCTGTTTTTTACTTTACCTTTTAAGTGTCAGACTGAATTTTTAAAAATGACCAGCCAAAAAATGTTCCACCTGCAGAGCCCACCAGCTCGTACTAGGTTTGTGTGCACATTTCTTAATTGATTCAGGTTTACTTGCCTGCAAGTCCATAGAGAGCAATGCAGTTGCATGGCTCTGTGCAAGGGCGTAATTAGCCTGTAGGATTGCCCTGGCTTAAATAAAATGCTGATTTAGCATGGCAAATCCAGACTACCTGCATTATGCAAGAGGGAAAGAATTTGCCTGATTGTAGTCCTGTCAACACAAAGAGATTGCACCAGTATAACAAAATAGATTCCTAAAGTCTTGTTTAAATTGGTGCATGCTCTTGTCTGGATTCTATTAAAAAAATGTTAGTACCGAGAGCCACAATAGCTCACTCTGTTACCAAGGGCCGGAGCAGGCTCCAGTTGCATCAGACTATTGTTTTTTGTTGGAATCCCTTCGTGCATCCTGCACGTTTGCTATTCATCAGTTCTAAAATATCAGTGAAAAAGATAGGTGGCATCTTCTCATCCTGAGTGAAATTTTCCTGGGTGGGATTTCTAATAAACTTCTAACTGCTTTCAATCTGGCCATGCCTTTTTAGTTTAAAATTAATAAGTTTCCATTCCTCAGAGCCTAAAGCTGAAAACTTTTACGTGAACTCTCTCTCTCTCTTCAATTTACTAAGTTCTGTCTGTGTTTAGGAGAGGGCCGGTACAGCCATCCGTAGTTCCTGAGGTATGCCAGCCACTATGTGGGCAGAAGAAAAGTTAATATATAGGATGTCTTTTTGGAATACTTGTGGCTTTGTATAATTGTCTTGTCTAGAGGAGTGGAATTTTTCTTGAAAAATCCTCATCTGTCCATAGATCTTTGTTTTATAATGCTGCTGTTTAGATAGATTGTTTGAAGTCCTTGCCTTGGAGTTACACTCCGTACAGTTTTCTGAGCGCTTGTTTCCTTCCCACAGTAAAACGTAGTTTGAAGTTGGAAACCCTCTTTTTTTGTTTATAATAAAAGGAAGTTTTGGAAGTAGATGCTACATACCCCCGAAGGATCATTGCACTCTTTGAGCGATCTGGAATGTCAGAACTTCCCACGTGTACAAATTCACCAGGGAAATGTTGACAGATGCCTGTCTGAAAGCTTGGGTTGAACAGACTGTATGGGAAGCTGCTCCCAAAGGTTTCTTCCATCATCTTGCTGACTTCCATGCTCTTATCATGGCCTGGCCACTGGCTGTACTTTAATGTAAGTACAGGGATGCACATAATGCATGTGTGCTATGGAGGAACTCCTGGTCTCGATATGTAGTCCTGTGTTTGTTGAAATGGAGGACTAGGCAGAAGTTAAGGTTGGTCATTACCTTAGCCATCTGTTTTTGAACTCTGAGGTAGTTTCTTGTCAGTTATGAAGGGGGAGAAAAAAACTCAAACCTACGTTTGCACCCAAAACAAGAAACTGGAAGAAAATTTATCTCTTTAATGTCTTAAAAAGACTTTACAGTGTTGTGACCTTATCATCTTTCTTAAAAAAACAGTCCCTAGCATGCCAAAACAGACACGTTGTGTATCTAAAATGTATTTACATCTGCTTTGCATCACTGCAGCCATGCAAAGCAGGCCATATGTTTCTGTACCGCAGTTCACAGTTTACAGTGTGTGTAATAGTTAGCAGGGCAGTGTTGGAGGATGGCTTTAATGGGGCTGAGAGTCCTCAGTTTTCATTCCTGCTGCAAAGCATCCCTTTTGCTCCTCTGCCTCTGCAGTTTCTTCAGCTCCGGCACCTTGTTCACAATCCAGCTAGTGAAGCAAATGTTGAATTTCTAAATGGGCTATATTCATATATTCAATTTCTAAGTCATTATTCTTTACGTATATTTTCAGACAAGGTATTCTGTTGTGGGAATATTACCATTTTTGAAGGAGTTTGAACTCCTTATAAAAGCCATGCCCCTGTGTGATTGGTTGACTCTTGTTTTGGCAGCTGCAATGTGCAAAAATTTCATTTTCTCTCATCATGCTTATTCCTTCCCAGGTGTTAAAATTAATACGGAGGGCAAAGGCATAGTCAATAAATGTGAAAAATAATGCCTGTAAGATAATAGCAGATGCTTTTTCATGCATGTAATTGCATCATGGATTTTTTTTTTCACAAAGGTATTACAGAGACCAAGGCTGCAAAAGAGTTTACAGAAGGATTGAGGGGTGTGAGTAAAAGCCAGATGGTATCTTTACCAGTTAATCCCAAATATCGTAGAGCTGGAATTAGGTCCTCTTTTTGCTTTAAATCTAGAAACATCATATATCTCCTAGGTTTTGTGAGGAACCCTTAGGATAGAGATAATCTTTTATCTGTAGCATGTTACTAAATTTGATGGACTTCAAGCTTCCCTTGTAGAGCATGCTGTTTCCCCTGGCAAGACTGAAAAATCTGAGGCTTACCTTTTAACTCAAACCTACTTTTCTTTCATATGAAGTTAAAAAAAAAAAAAAAAAAAAAGAGTTCAAAACCCAGAGAGTCATTCCAGAGAATCGGCTCATCTGCTGTTCACTTTCAGGCTGTGGTTGGCAGCACACAGGCACACCAGCAAAGCTGGTGGAGCAGAAAGTAAATATGGGCAGTTGTAAACCCCAGGATAGGGATCAGTTTCATTCGTCAGCCTGTCTTTCGTTTTGCCACTAGAGTTTAAAAATACATATGCAAATCTATTCCTGAGACAACAGTGGTAGCTAGACCTTTGGTTTGACCTGCACATCCATGTGAATTTGCCTAGGCCCTTTTCTCCCCTGTTTTTTGTTTGTTTGGTTTTTTTTTTTATTCCACACAGGTGAGAAGATAAGAGACCAAAGAAGGATAGACCATCAGCCTGCAACTTTATTTCTGCAGTTTAGCTATAAATGTAGGTTGTGGGTTTGGATACAGGATTCCCCACTTAAAACTGGCAGATGTTGAATACCATAATTACACATATGTTGTTGATCAGCATTTTCCAAACCCACTGTTGTCTGTTAGCTGATCAAAAGTAGGTATTTTGCTAAACAAAAGAGGCGTAAGAAAAACAGTGGTTTTCCATAATAGGGAAGATGCCTCTGATTTCTCTGGCTCTTTGCAGTTCTTCTTTGGAGGTTATGAAGATAGGTTTGGGGGTTTGTTTTTTGGAGTTTCTTTTGTGTTTCCAGTCTATAAAGTTCTGTTTCTTATTATCGTTATTTCTGCTTTCCAGAGACCTAAGATAATAAGTTGGCTCATGAATTCCCTTTCTAATTTTAGCCACAGGAAATGTTGCTCCATACATTCAAAGTGCTTTTCCAGGTAGGCTGGTTTGTTACAATCCAGGTGTTTTGGGTTATGTGCTTTTGTTTGCACTGAGCTGGAAGTGATTTTTATGGGGGACTTGCTTCATCGGAAATGCTGCTTTGCAGGTTGGAGAAAATGACTTTTATTTTTTAAAAGTCATTTGATGTCTTACTTGAGTGACAGAAAAAGCCTATTGATATAAAATAAAAGACAGTGGTGTGCTTTTGGTTTCCAGCTACATTGCTGAAATATCTTGAGATAAAGCTGAAATGCAGGACTACAACAGGACAATTCTTAAGAGTATTTTTAGGGCTTTCAAAAAAAAAAAAATCCCCTCATAAATTTTTTTAATGTCATTCTACACAGCCATTTACCAGACTGGTAGGATGCCTTGTGTCTGATTTTCCTGGCACTTCCACCAATATTTTTTAGGAAAGATATCATAATATGGGGGCTTTTAGATTGTATTTAATAATATTGAAGTGTTCAGTAAACTACTGTGGTGTGTAATGTTGCACATAACCAACAGTTCACACAGAAGCAGTAGAAATCTGTAAGCATTTTATATAGGGGTTATAAGAAATAACATAAAAGTCTTAAATGTGTGTGAAGAAGCTTGCTGACTTTGGCACTGCAGGGACCAGGTGGCATTTGGGTGTGGAGATGACAAGAGAAACGGACTGTGCTGTGCAGGACACCTCTGCCTGCAGTTTTCTGCAAGGAGGAAGTCTGTGACTGTCGGACCTCAAAGCACTGACCTATCCTGCTGGATACAAGGGATGAGGGAGGGGAGCATTCTGTTGGCTGCCCCTGGTACCGGGAGGAAGGATGGCAAGAGAGATGCTGTGCCTGAAAGAGAAGTAATTCTCAGTGGTGCTGGGGAAGTTGTCTACATGCTTTTGCTGTATGGTTATGGAAACATGTTTTACTCATCTCTGAAAATCCTGTTTAGTTTATCTGGGAAGGTGTGAAAAAGGTGAAGGTCTAGAAAAAGTAAAAATGAGGGAAGTGTGAGTTTGTAGTCAGAAGCAAGGAAAAGCAGCACCCCATGTGCGGGGTGGGAGCTATTACAGCCTTGCAGCTGGAATGAAGATTAAATGTAAAGACAAAATATCAAGAACAGTACCCCTTCCTTTCTCTCTGATCCTTCCTGAGGAGTGAGGGAGAACAGCACTTTTTTAGATGCTGTGTATGGTGTTGTTTAACCAGAGCTGCTGGTAGCTCCTTCAGGAGATCAGATAAATTTGGTTTGGCACAGCCCATTGGGCACAGCTGGCAGGCTGGTTAGGCAATTGTTTCCACTCTTGGAGCATCTTGTAAACTTGCTGGAAAAGCCGCTTCTCTTGCAGTTAAAAGATCAGGCTAACGTCCCTGCATCCTGGGCATGATGCCTTGAGGGAACCTGTATGATTCTGCCGTGGAAGCCCTGTGCTCTCCTCTGCTCAGCATAGGCAAGCAGATGTTTGATCCTCTGGTCATGCCTCCGTGGGGAGGAAGGTACTGCGAGCACTTGTCCTGTAAGTGGCCTCCTAGCACGGCCTTTGGCACTGCACAGTCCCACAGTTCTGGGCTACTTCAGAGGTTCAAGCAGAAATTGATTAGTTTTGGGGGTTTTTTTCCAGTTGCTGCCATGCTTGGCTGCAATTTTCTCTCCAGGCACTCTAATTACAATGCAGTTGTTTCCTTGAAATTAAAAATATACCTGTAGGCCTTTACGTGCCTTTATTTCTGAAAGCCAAAAGTCTAAAGCTGAGCTTCAGAGTCAGAGTGACTTCATCAGGTTGTGATGTAGAAGAGCTACTCGAGCATAGCATTTTCACTCTCTCAACTATGTCAGTTCAATTGACTGAAAGATGTTTTGCAGGGATATCACAACCCCTGTGATTATCTGGTTTGTATTTACTGTGTGCTGTTGCCCAGGTAAGGATGTTCCTCTGAGCTTTTGGTTTTCTCTTTGTTTCTGCATCCACAGCTACTTCAATCATGAAATTATTAGAAGCTTCAAGGGGGAAAACCTTCTGAAGTTATTTCTTAAGTGTAACAATCTTTTGACAAATAAAGGTTGCAGAATAGGGAAAAAATATTATATAAGTAACCCTATTTACATCTTAAGTTGCACATTTCTTGGCACTCATTTCAGCTTGGTTACTGGGTACCTCTTTGAAGATGCCTCAGTTGATCTGTGCTATGTTGGCTACGGAGTCTGTCTAGGAAAAGGATTTTAGATTTCCAATTCATCCATTTTCTAATGTTGAGGCATTTTGAGCAGCATTTCATGTTCTAGCTGAACATTGTGGGCAGTTGACCCTTTGAGTAGCTGCACGTGTTACCAGTGCATGTTGGTGCTGCTGTGCAGTGCTGTTGGGCACTCGTGGTCAGTGGCCTTGCTTGGTTTTTGCTGCTTCTGAGGTTTCTTGTTGTGGTGTAAACTACCAGTTCTCAGCTCAATAGATGAGAATGTTGTGCTGGGGGGAAATAAGAGGTTTGCATGAACTGTCTGTGCAAGAGTGGATCTAATAAAGTGAGAAAATAGTCCCCATACATACAGATTTGGCAACTATTGGATTTTAAGAATGAGGGAGATTATTTGCTATTGAAAATCACCTTTAGATTCAGCAACAGTTTGGACCTAGAGGATGTTAAAGCTCCTGGAATGATGGTGTACACTGTACTGTTTCTTGCACAAACATTAGGCTAGGTTGGTACCTGAAAAATTATTTAAGCTTTGACAAGGGAAAAAAAACAACATGGAAGAGGTGGACATATGTCAAATAGAAACAGCAATTAGAAGAAGCAAATCCATTTCTGTTTTTTTTATTCCCTCAATTGTTATTTGTCTGTCATATTACATTCCAGAAGTTACAGTTAATAATTTATTTTAGAAAGCAAGTCAAGAGTCTTAATGAAATTGTATAGCAACATATTTTATTGTATGAGGAAACCTGACTGTAAGTCTTTCCCTGGAGTGGTAGTGACTGAATACCAGTATTTTCACTCCAGGATTTTTGACAGAGTGCAAAGATGATGTCTTTAAAAGGCATGGAGAAAACTTTTTAATGTATTTCTAAAAAGAGAAAGCAAGAGCTGACTGATTGCATAGAAGCATTACCCAAAAGTGAGTTACCACTCATCAGTTCAGAAATAAAGGAGCTAAGCCAGTCCTGAACTGCAAAACTTTATGACCGTGGATACCACTACTAGTTACTTGTATCTGAGTTATATAAAATGAGATACTAAATTATTGAAAGATAATAGCTAACATTGTTCATCACAGTGGACTGCAGCAGGTGATTAAAATGACTTTCTATCTGGAAAGTAGTTCTCGCCCTCAAGTGGGAGTGGTGACAGACACTGTGGTTCTCACAATGAAAGAGTTTTCATGCAAATTCTAATTTTGTGAGGTAAGATACTGCAAAAGTAGGAGGTTGTGAAAATAGAGCTCAATTAGTTTTGTAAACTTGTACTTAATTATTTGGAAAGAGATATGATTAAATGATTAAAGTATGTAGACTCTAAGAGGAATGATGGAAAGGTAATGAAGGAGAAGCATTAGTATAAAGCTATTTGGTAAAAGGGGGCATAATCAATACTAGTTGGTTTTTATTGCATCAATACAAGGAATATTGCTAGTCTTACAGAACAGAGGGCTGTATACTGGGAAGCACTTACTCTGGAATGGAAGGTCACCTCTTAGTTAAATTCTATTTCCCCATACTGCAACTAAAAAGGTGAAGCGATGCGTGGAGGCGGGAACAGAGATATAGAAGAAGAGTGGGATTATATTTTTATTAAATGAATCAGTAAGACCATGACTGAAATATTCCCACTGTTTTTTGGTGTCTCTTAAAATAAGTGCTAAAAAGGGTTTCAGAAGCATTTGAAGTTCATTAGATAGAGACGTGAGAAGTATGACACATTCACTTTGCCAGAGAGAAAGTAATTTTCCTGTCTGCTATCAATAGAGGGCTAAAAAGTTTTAATTCTATACAGAGAAGTATCAACAATTGAACCTTGAATCTTCTTTTACCAAGAAAATGCATAAAGGTATTTGTATTAATCCCCCATCTCTTGATCTGTAGCAGAAGTCATCCCGTTTTTAAAAGGTGCATGTAGGAATGCATTCTACTTAAATAAAAATCAGGTTAAATTGGGGTAACAGCAACTTCTGTCCTGAAGTCACAAGGATAAATGATCTGGGAGAAAGGAAATAAATGACTTAATTAAGGACTTGAAGAACCAGAACATCTTTTCTCCCCCTTTCCCTGTACCTTACCAACAAGTGACTTCCCACTCATTCTCTGAGAGAGTTTTTCTCTGCAAACACAGCTACAGTTGAGGATGGCAGAGTTGCTCCAGCCTGACCCATCCTGATATAACCCAGGGGCTAGCAGGGTCCAGGCAGGAAGGCAGCACTTGGGCAGGGGGCCCCAACCTCTGCCTGCCCCTGCCTGCACCCACACTGCTGAACTTTCCGTTCGCTCTGCAACAACCGAGTTTTCTCACGCTACCAAAACCAGGTTGAAGACGGGGTTGTTTATACACAGCCTTATTTATACTTTTGTTTATTTTTGTGCATACAGAAAATAATTTGTGTGTGAGTACATGCATATGATTTTTTAAAATTGTTAATAGGAGTATTTTTTAGTGTTCAGGATGATTTTTTTTTGTATTTGTAAGTTCACAGAAATACCACTCATAAAAAAAAACAAGCTATCTGAAGACAGAAACCAAGTACAGAAATTTCCTAACGCTCCTAAAATTCAACAGTAATAGGACTAATAAACCCACTACAGTTTTATGGAGATCTCACCTGTTAACTATTTTGTCAAAAATACACTTTACGAGCACTGCCATGGCAATATTCAAAATGGTTGAATTCAAGAAATAAGTTTTGGCTCAGCATGCAGGAGCTGTTACTCTTTATAACGCTTACAGATTTTCCAAACTTGAAGACAAGTGAAGGAAATGGCTGGTGTTTCTCAGAGATAAATGATGTAGCTAATTTTTCCTCCAGGGCAGAGAATACTATATACGTTAAACTGGTATGTTGTGGGGCGGGATGTTGTAGCCAGTTCCCAGTCTTTGCTTCCAAGAGCCATCTCTGGAAAAAGCAGAAATGCGCTGCAGGATAAAGCCTGTCAGAGTACAGATTTGCTAACAGGCAGTTTGAGGTTGTGGGTTTTTTCTGCATTTATTTTGAATAAATTTGGGGGAAGGAAGTAAGTGTAAGATTGAGGATGGCAGGAGGGGGGAGAAAGGGTGAGCTTTGCCTTCATAAATAGCAGTACAAGCATCTCGTAGCACTTTCTTCATTGCCATGTCTTGAGTTACATTGTTGCGCAGCAACATGCACCAAAATTGCACCAAGTTTGCTGGTTTTCACATAAAATAGCAGCTCCTCTGTTCACTTACTCACTTGAGATTGTGGTGTTACCTAGTTGATTTAAATGTGCTGGATGGTGAATGTTTTTCACTCCATACAGTGTTTGTGTGGAAAATGACAGTGTTGATTGTACTCATTCATTGGACATGTAGAAGGAGGAAGAGTACTGTTCTTGTGAAATGCATTTTTGTTACATCGATACAGTTCTACTGAATTAATGACTCTTGGTTTTATACCAAAATATTTCAGACCGAACGTGGGAGTGGCTTTGTGAAGTGACACAGAATTGCAAGGAATACCAGAGCAAATTGATTTTTCCTATCATAAGAAGGATTTAATAACAAACAAAATATTAGGTAGGCGATGCTAGTAAAGTTCTGTAAAGATGAAAGATTCTTACACCCCCTAATTTTCCAAAACTTTAAAAAAAATAACCTTTTTTTTTTTGTTATTTGCTCTCTGGAGACCCTGACCTTGCATTCAGCACTAGGAGTAGCCCTGCTGACTTCTTACTAAATGTATGCTGTGATTCAGCAGGATAGTGGCTTTTCTCTGTCCAATTTCAAGTCACCCATTTCAAACAACGCCTCTTGTTTAGGGGCCAGGGAGCACGAGGAGGTAATAAAGAAATTTTTATATTTCTTGGTGCCAACAACCAGCCATTTTAGCCAACTTTAAACCCTGCAGCTCAGTCCTGTGGGGCAAAACGTGTCAGAGTGGCTGTGGGCTGGTGGGTTTGCCAGGGATGGGAAGGACGAGGGGTGGAGCGGGGTCGAGGAGCTGCAGCCCACTGTGGTGTCAGGTTGGGGTGAGGGTGGATTCTGCTTTCCCAAACATTTTTAATTACTGCTGTACCGTAGGCTTTTCCCTTTTTCCTTGGTGTGGAGCTCAAACTGGAGATAATTTTACTGTATACAGCAGAATAACAAAATAATTATGCTGTGCAGCACAATAAGACATAAAAAGTGCCTTTTCAAAAATACAGAACCCAAAGAAAATATGTTTGTTCAGAAAAAAACCCAGAGGAGTAATAGGAGTGGTAAAAAAAATCCTGTTGCTTTAAGGTAGCTTTTGAAAATAGAAGTAGTAAGCTTAATGCTCCAGCTTTTACCACAGTAAACATATAATTGTAAGCTGATTGTGGTGAATTCCTTAAATGGCAGCCCCCATCAATATAAGTTTTAAAGAGACAGCCCTACATCTGGAAGCCAGCAGCAGCTCAGGATTTTATTAAGCGGCACTGCCAAATAAAATCCAAGTGCTACTATAAACGATATAAAAATAAGGATTTGTTCTAGTGTAACATCTCAAATACGTGAGTGAGTGAGTGCTCCAGAGTTTGGAGCACTGTGAGATCAGCTTTTAAGCCCGAAGTTGAAGTGGTCAGTATGGATGCAGGTTTCTGCACTGGTTGAGGAAGTCTTCAAGAGCTGAAGTTACTAGTGGAACTGCAAAATTGCTATTAGTATGTCTAACATTTTTATTAGAAAGGTTACAAAGTACTGTCTGTGTTACATATTACAGACATAAAAAAAAGTTTATAGAATCTGATTTTCTGTCTGTAAAGAGAGAGAATGACCTTATTATAAGAAACAGAAACCTGCCCTCTTCCAAGGGCTGTAACTTGACATATTTATTTCCAGCTTTCATCCTATGGACAGAGACAGTCGATGGCTGTGACAGTCATGTGTCTGGCTGCAACTGGGTGACAAATATCAGAAAAAGGGAGGGGGGTGATGCACAGCTGACCCAGATAGAAAACCAGCAGCCATCCCGTGAGTCTCAGGCCACGAGAGGTTGGCTGCAGAATCACATGGAACAACAGTCTCTGGTGCCACAAAATAACGAGTGCTTTCCAGTTCTGCGAGCTGATGACCTCCACGCTTTTTTGGGAGCATGTCAGTACCCTTCCTTGCTGAGTGGGAGATTTCTCATACAGTGGCAATAAAATTTAACTCATTTGAATTCAGAAAGCGGTATGATTAGTAGCTCTGATTAGTAGCTCTTTCCTAGTCTTTGTGCCTAGAAATAACCCAGAACATCATAGTGCAAAGTTTAAAGGAAGTAAAATAAGCATTATTCTAAACAAAATTTAGATCTTTTATTTTTTGAACAGGTTTTTGATACAGCTCAGCTTGATACAACATGGTATTTACCAGCCTGGCCTTTAATATTGGATCTGCTTTCCAATTATGCTTCAATTCATACAACAGTTGCAGAGGGCGTGTGTGGGCGTACGTGCGAGAGATGGATTTTGTTCTTTAAAAATGTGAAGTCTGCACTAACTATGAAAACCCATCAGAATTTCTAGCACTTAAACGCCATTTCCTTTCTCAATGTGCTACCAGCATTAAGCAATCTTGACGACATCTCTCTGACAAATGGAGAGAGCAAGTGGAGGAATATATGCTGATTTTTCAGAAGCAGAATATTAACACAGATACCACTGAAAAACAGGCTGCAAATCTTTTCCAGAAGTAAAGAGTTAATGTGAGAGCTCAAATTGCAGCTTGGAAGAGAATACATATGGTCTTAGCTCTATTTTTCAGAAGTACATGAGTGGAAATGGAATAAAGAAAGTACATGTCAGTCCTGGCTGTTGCTGTGTTTGAGTAGTCTCTTGTGTCTGGGACAGCAGATGTTGGGCAATCCTAATTGCCACCACTTTACACAAGGCATCTTTATATTCCTGGTGGTAGTTCTCAGCCACTGCCTGTCTTTGTGTGCTGTATTCCCGAGCCTTGATAGTGCTCTGATAGTTACTGTATTTCATATCTCAGAAGTCCAAAGGAGTGTTATTTTGGTCTTTCTGCAGTTCTCACTGTTTGCTTCTTTTTTCTGTAGGTTTGAAGACCTATCTGATCTCTGGTCAGAAGGTGAAGGAGCCCCACTGCAGCTGTTCACAAGCCTTGCTTCCTGGCTTGGAGTCCAGAGACGGAGCCAGGATACAGGGAGCATCGTCGGCCGAGAACGCCAGTGACTTGACAAAGTCTCTTAAACATGCAGAAAAACCTAAGGTGAGTTCTTGTTTCAAAGCCAAGCAGCATAGATCTCAAACTGTGCAAATCAGGGAGAGATGTGTAAATGGGAAAACCTTAAGGTTTGTTTATGCACTGCTTTATATGTTTGTATATAAACATAAATGTATGTATACCTGTATATATACACATATAGTGACAAAATGTAGCTTGAGGGATGAAAAAATTTACAAAGTAGAACACCTCGCCAGGTGACAAGTCATCCCTAAAGTAAGGTGAACACTTTTTAAAGGTGTTTTTAAATAAATATTTTTTCTATATTTCAGGACTAAGAGGTCAATGCTGTTTTTTCAATGGTCTTGATTTTATGGGGGAATAAAGAATACAATTTATGCAACTACTGTAACTTCTATGATTTTCTGCTTCTGCTGTAACCTGGTTCTGCTATTCATCTGTTGCGTGAGTCGTACTTTTTTTTCATAGGAGTATATAACAGGCATCCCCACTAAAAGATAATGGAATTTTTTGTGTGGTGGGAGAAAATGCTCCGGTAGGTTATGAAATTGTGTTTTATCTGCTTGCTCTGGAGACTTGTATCTAGAACTGAGGACAATGATTTGTATGGATTCAGCTTAGAGAAGTGATGACATTTTGTTATGTTCACACCTCTCACAAGATCTCTTGACAAGGAAATCTGTGAAACAATGTGTATTGCTTCAAAGCTTTGCTGTTACTCTCCATCTTCCAGCTCAGAACAGATTTCCCAAATAACAGATGTCTATTCTCTGCTTTCCTTTGTGCTAAGAGTTCCTTGTCCTGGGTTGCCTGAGCTGGACAAAAATGTCAGACCCACGGGTGGTCATCACCAGGTCACTGTCCTTAAGAGTTTTCAGTGTGTTTAGTCCTGAGAGGATCTCTTCAAAACAAGATTGAGATTGAGCTGGCAGAGTTGATGATGGGGGGGTGACTTCCACGCTACTCCATTCTTGCTGCCAGTACGTTTGTTGTCTGGATTAGGAGAGCATGAGTAGGGTACCTTTACCCTGCCTCTGTGCCCCGTTTTAAGTTTTGGATTAAAAACACTGGATCAAAAGTGAAATCAGCTGGAAGGCTGGCCCAAAGATATGGTCTAGAGTTAAGTAAGCTCCTTAGAGAGCAAGCCAGGACTGTTTAACTGCAGAAGGTAGCTGTAGCCATCTTTATACCTCCCCAAAATATGCACTGTGTGTGGTTTGACTGCATCCAAGTTGCTGGTGATACTTTTCTATTCCTTCTACTATGTAAGAAATAATATATTTGGCATCCCTTAGGCACCAGCTTTCCAGCTCTCTTGCCTTTCAGTGAAGGTACTAGCAAATAAGGCAGTAAAATACATCTCCGAGCAGTCAGTGGGTATCTGTACAAATACGCCTTCTGTGCTGCCCGGTGTGTGGCCATGCAGAGGTACAGATGTGACAGTAAGGGGTAGAAATTCCTTTATTTCAAGTAGGGAAGGAAGAAGTACGTACCAAGTGGAGCAGTATTACTGAGCTGCTTGTCTGTGGAGTGGAATGGGGAGAGGAGAGATTGAACAAAGCAGTAAAAGTAAAGGTGCTGTTCTGAGAAAAAGCAAAGATGCCTTGTTCCTGTCAGACAGCAAAGTAAGTTGTAACTGGGTGATGGCAAAACTATGGCGAACTACAGGGCTGACCTGACTGCAACTAGGATTTGATAAAATTTTTTATGTTTTAACTTGAGGTGGTACTTGTTAAAATGATCCAAGTCTAAGATGAAATCTGTTGTTAAGGATCAGCCTATGGTATGTGTTTTCGAAATTGTGGGCTGACTTACTCTGTGGAAGGGTAGATACAGATGCACCACTGCTCCTGGAAAGCTAGCATGCATTGTAGGGACATGCTGCTGGCCCATAGTGTTTTGTTTATTGCCTTGTCCCTGATTTTCTGCTCTGGGACCATCTTGGCTGGGAGTTAATTGCTATTTAAATGCTGATGGTCTGCACAGTGCAAAAGTACAAACGTGACTATCCAAATAAGTGCAGGAGAAGATAAAAGAAGCTGCTTCAGAAGATGATCTAGGCCAAGTGCCAGCTCAGTTTCAGCCTTCTTGGATACCCTGTCTACCATTGTGCTAAAGCTGCTGCATTGAGTTTATGCTTACAGGTACCTGGTTTTATTCATCTCCAGGAGCACTGCAGGTCTGGCCAGTGATTTCCTAAGCGGCCTCACAACTCTTTGAAAATAGTGTGTCTGTCTTGCCCAAAAGACACGGGTGCTGGAGTGAATTTTGAATGACCGCAAACTCAGATTTCCCTGCGGTCTGATAAGCATCCGTATAATGTGTGCCACAAACCGTGTCAGAATGCGTATAGCATAGTGATGAAGCAATCGTGTGAATGCAGAGCACTTGCTTAAAAACGTGTTCTGCGACTGTAGTTGCAGCGTAACAGTGCAGTGTGTACTTGCTTCTCACAGCATGGTTAGGTACAGGTATTCCAGACTCCACAGCACGCATTTGATTGCAGATATGCACCAGCCTCCTCTCTGATGGGCAGTCTGTTATGGGAGTGATTGTGGACCAAGAAGGCTGGGTGATGCTTTCAAGGAATGTTTAATTTGCCAGCCGTGCTAGAGTAGGTCCTACAGTGTTAAATAAATAAATAAATATGTATATTAAAAAATCCCCACAGAGAACAACCATGCAATTTAATTGCAGATCATGCACAATTTTTGTAAAGGGGTGGGTTTCTTTTTTACAGGATTTTTTTTTTTTTTTTAAAAGCCTGCAGCCTGCTGGTAGGGTCTGGAGATGATAATTTGCAAAAGAATCATGACTTACATGCCAACTGTTTTAAATACAAAGCTGTAAACAGTGTCAGTGTAGGAGGAGATGACTCCAGCTCTGCAAAAGAGACTAAGTAGGAGGGGCAAAATTACAGGCAAGTTGAAATATTTTTGTTTTAAAGGGAATAAGTGGCCATATTGGATGCAAAGGATGACTTTCACGTTTTGGGCTTAAACGGATGTTCTAGCAGACGAGATCTGTTAAGAAAAGTCAGGAAGGAGAATGCAACAGTAATTGATACATGAGAGGAATTGTGTTTCCTGCTCCCCTCCAGTGTATCTGTAGTTCATTTTATTGCAAACCTTGTTGCAGTATGGATATCAATAAAATGCATGTACATAATTAAAATGGTGAAGATAGGGGCTAAAAACTCTAAGTAAACCTATAAGAGCAGCTGACTTTTTAAAATGAAAACATTGTAACCTGCTTAAGTGGTTTTGGTATCAGTTTATTTTCCCTATTGTATTTTATAAAATCCCTTACCTGACAGGGAATCATAAGCTGTTGTAAAAGTGATTTAATCATCACTTGGTATGAAAACAGCAAACACTTTTGCTTGTCTTGATGTTTGCTAAAAGTACATTAATGTATTATTCATCATGATGAGGTCACATACGCCCTGAGCTTGTGTGAATGTCTACAATAGAGAAGGAAGTTAACAATGTTGACTTGAATACATGGGGTAAGTGAGATGGACTTACGCCTCTTCTCAGAAGGGTTGGACTTCTTTTCTGAGATTTTTACCTTCTGGTTTAACCGCAGGAGCTGAGAGTTTGAGGTGGTCTTGCTGATTTATTAGCAAGGTCAAAAGGAGTATTTTCTTTATTTTTTGTTAGAGGTACTTGTTTTTTATTACCATTAACTGACTTTTGCCTTGGATAAATCTATTAACGCTGTAGGAGCATAGAAGGCTTGTTAGACCATTGTCACATTTGTTTTTAAAGTCATCTAATACTACCTTCCACAAAGTGGCCAAGGCATTCATGATATTTAGTCCCAGACTATTTTTAAACAAAACCATTTAAGAACCAACTTCATAGTTTCTTCAAGTGTGCTGGTATTTGATCAGACTGTACAGGTTCAGAACTGGATGTAACTTGCTTATCTGATGCCAGATAAGGAAACTCATAGTCGTTTCAGTGCCCCAGCCTGGACTGTGCCCCTGAGAGCAGCAGATACGATGGCTGCTGGCTGCTAAGAAGGCTCAAGAGTCTTCCTGAAAGCCTTTGAGAGGCATTGTTGAGTGATTAGGTGGATCAGCAGCCACAGGAAGAGTGGGCTGGGAGAAATGTTGTCCAGTAACAAAGTGAAAATTAAACACACCACATTATTTGGGTGAAAAGTCAGTTCCAAAAAGATTTACATGCTGATCTCTGAAATCAGGAGTGAACCTGAAGGCTGAAGTTGTGTTTTTGGACTAGGAGGATGATATACTACAGAGGCTTGAACGAGTTCCTCCTGAGTCCAAAATAGACAGATAAAATGGACACAGGGTGTTGAGTTTGGGACGAAAAGCTCAAGTTACTTGTTGGAAAAATTATCAAGATGTTTAGTGGATCACCTACTACCATTTAGTATATAGCGTGCTGAATTTAGCATGCTGTTCCCTGTGACTGGTTCTGTACCCATTAGTAGACTTCTAGCAAGCCTGGTAACAGTAAACCATCTCCAGAGCAGAGGAGTTGCCAATAGGGATCAGACACAGGGTCCCTCCCATACAGGATCCTGCCTGTACATTGCCAGGACTGGAGAAAAGTATGTAGAGTTTGAAAGATCTAGGTACAGGGTTAGTTCCCTTTAAGCAGATCACATTTTAACTCTAAGGGGTTAGATTGTTTTAAAAGCTGAAGTGTGACATTTTAGATTGCTTCTAAAATGCGTAACCTGCCACTGTTACAAGTCCTGATGTTTTTGCTTGCTTTGTTTCCTGTGACATTTGCTGGGTGTTTGGCTCCAACAATGTACGGTAGCCTGAGCTCCACTCTAACTGTCTTAGAGCACTATATGAAAAAGTATCTCCCTTTATTAGTTTCAGATCTGTTGCTTTCCATTTCCCTGTACTGTTCATAATGCATCATGGTGTTTTGTGCTTTTTTTGAATTTTGCTGCATTTTGTGCTAAGTCTTCACTCATAATGCCATTCAGATCCTTTTGCAGGCAGTTTTTAAACAAGAAAATTGCACTTCTCTCACTAAAGAGGATTTCATTCTTCTTGGGGAGGTACTTTGCTAGTATGCAGCGATTACAGTGTATCTGTGATCTTACACAAGTAAAGCTTTCCTGGATTAGATTTAGCTTCAGTAAACAGAAAATCTGTGATTTATTTTTGAAATGGTGCATTCTGTTCCAGTCAAATTTTGCTCTCTCCTTCCCATTCTGTAGCTTTGTTTATCTTTTAACCATGCCGCAAGTATACAAGTGGACCGAATTACAAATTGCAAAATACTGCGAGGACATTCCTAGCTAAAATTTTTTTGTCTCATTGCAGCCTTGCCCTTCATGTAGTACCACCCTTGCTCCCCACTGCGATGTCAGCATAGACGAAGGAGCTATCCAAAATGGTTGTCAGGATGAGCATAAAAACAGTACGAAGGTAATTTAAGTATTTATCACATCCTTCCTTCTCCCTTATTTCTCTGCTTCAGGTAGCTTTCTCATTTTTGCCTTGCTTTTCCTTTCAAGCTCTTAAGCAGTAGAACTGATTTTGAGTTTGAGCAGTTGTGTTCTAAAGTGTAGTTCAGCCCTCACCCCCCAGTTTGACACTGAGAAGGACCTAAAAGTTGAATTCTAAATTATTCTGAGACTACATAAAGAAAGAGGCACAAACAACACTTCCACGCTCCGTCCCTTACACCAGTTGGCTCTGTGTCACAAAGCCACAAGTGACGCCTGTCTTGCCAATGTCTTCTGCATTGTAGCTCTGAGACAGTCATTCCTGTTCACGCATAGCTGAAATTCACAGCCTTTAAGTCAGTTCACATCCTTTTTCTGATTGACAAATACAGCGTCTTACATATTCAGCATGCTGCTGTCAGGATTGTTTTCCTTGCCTGTTGCTGAGATATTCTCACTGAAGCCACCTACTTCCTCTGCAATACCAGACACTGCCTATTTGTCATCTTGTTCGTGGCCTTCGTAGCCTCTCTGCTCTGCCTGTTGCCTCTCACCTCTTCCTGAATATAAAGCTCGTGCCTGAATGCAAACTAGGTACCAGTGCTCATCACCTGATTGTATTTTCAAGTCAGTTTCATGCTTTTCTCCCTTGGGGAGAATCATTTTATAAACACGCTCGGAGATAGCAATCTTCTTCTTCACATCTGTCTTTACAACTCTTCTCACATACAGAGCTAATTGAAGAACTTGCCAGCACTTACTTTGCTGATGAGCTGCTACATTAATACGTGTTTGTCCCTCTACTCTCTGTATTTGACCTATTGTCTCTTATGCTTAAATTGTAAGTTCAGAAGCAGGGACTGCCTTACTGGGCTGAAATGGTATGTAACACAGTAGGCCATGTGCTGTGCCAGAGTTCCTAGGAAACAGCCTAAGGAAAAAAAAAAAAAAAAAAAATCCCTTCAGCCCTGAGGGAGAGCGAGCAGTGTGACCAGCAGGTACTGGTCTCAAAACAGCATCAGATCTTTAAGACAGAAAACACTGTGGGAGATGTTCTCAGACTGCCAAGATGGTCTGCATGAGATGCTTCTTCCCTGGGCTGCCTCTGCCCACGTGCCAGGGATCTCCAGGAACCAAATGCAGACAGAGATTTTTCCTTAGGTACCAACTGCCTAGTGTCATGTGTTGTCTTCATCAGATTTAGCCTATAAGTTCATTCCTACTACAGCTGTATTAGCTTCATCAGTGTTAATCAGCAGCAAGTCATCTAACTTTGCTTAGAAGAGGTCTATACAGTGCTGAATAAAATGTCTGTAATTTCACTGGAAGAAACATGCTAGTGGAGACCAAATTACAGGTGCTTCTTTGATTTAGTGTAGTTATTGCTAAGTCAAAAATCAGATCAGTTAAGTGGCTATCCAGTAAGCCTGGGATGCCTGTTTAACTAAAAGCTTAAAGAACAGCTGCGTGCACAAAGTTGCTGTGACATTTGATTTCCAAATCTCCTTTGCAGTCTCAGCTTTCTTGGGAAGAGCAACCATAAGCTCCCTCTACCCATCTCTGGAGTCTGTTCCTTTCCCATGCCACGTCGCTGCTCCACCTCTGGAGCCTCCGTGTCTCTCCATGAGAGGAAACTGTCACATGGTGCATCAGACCTCTGAGTGCGCAAAACAATCTGTACAGCCTGTTGCCATCAGAAACCACAGTAACATTGGAGCTAACAACGTTTAATAAATAGGGATTTTCTCCTTACACACAAGCAGTTTCACACTCTAATCCCCTCCTGTTACGATTAACGGAGTGGAGACAGCACAGGAAAACCTTGAGCTGACTGAAGGGCAGAATTTTCTTAGGGATTTGAGCCTTTGCCAAGGAGCTAAAGAGAAAAGGCCAAGAGAAGTCCATGCTGACCTTCTCTGAAAGAGTAGAAATTTTTGCTGCATTTTTCAGATGAACTTGAAGAACAGAGGGAAAGCAAACAGTGCACAGGAGCCCATATCTTTTATTTGAGCTGCTCATAGCAAAAATTCTGTTCTCTCAGTTACTGCTTTTCAAGTAATGGTGGCTACTGCAGGAATGAGGAAAAGGAGAAAGATTCTTTACCAGAAGAAGACAGGTGATAACTATGACCTTTTGGGGGGTTTTTAGGCCTCAAGTTGTTCTGGGAAGTGCTCTTAGCAAATATTATCTTTAGCATAAATTTAGCACAAAACCAACAACAAACCAAACAATGAAGACTCTTCACTTCCAGCAACTTGCTGGACAGTTTGCTTTGGTTTGACTTTGTTAATACTCCTCATCTCAGAAACAGAGAGGTTGCCCTGGCACTGCGGTACGTCTTGTGCTCCTTAGCCATGTTCCCTCTGGTAGACTAGATAACCTGTTACGGTTGTAGGAGGACTTGCTCTGAAGCTGCTCAGTGTTTTCCCTTAGAAAAGAAACTGGTGAACTTTTATGTGAGAAGTTCTTGTGCCTCTAGCTTACCAGAGAGTGCCCTTCTGTCATACGCAAGTGCCTTTCCGGTCCAAGGGGTTTTGGTCTGCTTTTACTGGGATATGTGTTGCTGAAATCACCTTTCTCTTGTGTTGATTATGTTCTTTAGCAAAATATTGGCAGCACACCAAGGTAACTACTGAATTTCCTATTCTACTTTGTCAGCTGCTGTCACTGTTCTGTGAACACCTGCAAGCTGCCAAAACAACTGTTGTGAGTGGTAGAAGGGAGTAGACTGGGAATCCTTTCATCTCCTGGCTCCCAGCACGTGGCTCTCGAGGCTCATGCCTCCATTGGGGCAGCCCGCAGGGTGGGGATCCTGCGTCCCTCCCAGGCAGGAGGAAGGGGAAGCACAGCCCACCTCCCTCCTTTTCCTGTAGCTCCAGGGAACCATTCCAACACACCTTGTTATGACTCCAGCTCTTGAGGTCTTGGCAGTGATAGGAGGCCGAGCCCGAGGGCTTTCTGACTCTTCTCTGCACAAGGTGACATACTCCTGCTGCTCCATTAGCTTTGTGTCTTCACTGGTTGTGTCTCCACTTTTCATTATACCTGCCTATATTCATGTGCCTCGTTTGCTTTACAGGACAGATATGCAAGGAGGTTGAATTAATTTTGCATGGGCAGCCAGAAACCAGATATTTCTTAACTTTAACTAAGTTGATTTTACAATCTAAGGGAACATATTTCAGTGCATGGTTGGGGTGGTGATGATATTTATGGTATTTATTTATGGTCACTGCAGTGGCATCCAAGAATAGTCTTCTGGAGGAGCTTGTCACTGCTGTGCTGACTGCTGTACAGGCAGAAATGAAGAAACTTCTGTCATGAGTGGGTTTCAGGATGAGGATAAATGATATGTGATAAATGATAAGACATGGAGGCGAGGAGATGAACATTCAGATATGCTAAGTTTGATGTGTGTTTGCATTTGAAAATGATCCTGACTAACTGCAGTTCATTTTCATTCTAACCATACTTAGGTGTCTCATTTTTTGGGAGTTGCTTCAGTACGTATTGGTCTAGGTCAAACAAAATGTAGAGGATGGAACTTCAGGTTCCATGATTTTTGATTAAAAGCAATTTGTGTTCTCAAACAAATGAAAGCAGAATTAATAATACTGTATATCAAAGCTGTATTGTAAGCTGATGTCAAAATTTTTAAATGCAGTATTAATTAACACGACAAAAGAAAACCAGAAATAAGTAGTATATCTTAGTCAGTGAAGAAAACGTAGTTTAATTTGCAGAAAAAAAATTTTGTAGGATGTTGAGACCTACAAAAGGGCTATTTCCACAGGTGGGAGAAAGGAGGAGGCTCTGTCTGGGAATGCAGCAGGGCTGTAGTGGTTAGTGGAAGGCTCTGGCAGGTAAGTTGTCTCATGACCTGTGGAAAATTAGCACAGTTTAGGTATTTAAAAGCTTTTTAGAAGAATCTTGACCTTAAGATGAGTGAATGAAATTTGGGTTTGTGGTTGGTCTTCATTGCATGTGTGAAAATGGACTTTGTTTTCTGAAACTTGGTACATAAAAAGCAGAACAATGACACCTAAAGAGGCATACGCTTATGGAAGGTGTGAATGATTTCAAGGCAAGTCTTTGACATGATCACGTAAAAGCTCGGTGTGTTGAGGGAAGAACTTTCAACTCTTGCTTTGTGAAATATCTTCTGTCTACCTTCTCAACCACTGATGTTCCCCACGTGTGTTTTGCTTTCTGTTATTCAGGCTCCAGGAGGACACAGTCCAAAGACTCAAAATGGACTTTTGAGTCCTCCACAGGAAGAAAAGCTCAGCAATAGTCAAACCTCGCTTTATGAAATGTTGCAAGAGAAAGGAAAATGGTGTGGAGTGAGTCTGGATCAATCGGCTCTCCTTCCTTTGAGGTTCAAAAACATCAGAGAAAAGACAGATGCTCACTTTGTGGATGTGATTAAAGAAGACAGGTAAGGAAAATCAAGCTGTACAATGTAAAATTTTATAAAGGCAAGAAAGTAGTAACAGGGGCCCCATATCTTTAATCTTTATTTGTATGCTTTTTGTGCAGTAATAATTATTGTTAGCATATAACATGTCATATGTTTTCGGATCTCAGTCTATATTGTGCTTCAACTGCAGTAGGAACTTGATGTCAGAAACATTCTGCTCAGGAATATATAAAGCTAGGTTTCTTCATCATTTCCATTGTTCTTCAGTCGAGTCTTCCAAAATGAAAAATACTAATTTAAATTACTTGTCATGAAGTTGAACTTGTATCTTTAGATTCAGAAGTCCTCTTAATGCACATATTATGGACCTTTGTCTGCAATTAAGAGTGTAGCATAAAATATGAACCACAAAACTCACATTCTTGTGTAGCAAAAGAACAGCATCTGATAACATCGTGTGACTAATACCTAGAAATCATACTGGGCTTGGAAGCAGAATTAATAGGAGTTAATTCTCGTGGACGTACTACCTACCTACAGCATTTTGTAAAGTTAGCTTTTCTCTGTTTTAAACCAAAAAAAAAAAATCTTATTTTGGGCAGACAAAAAAGAAATTCTCCAAAATTCAGTAGTGTGTGATTTTTGTAAACATGCAACAATATCTCCCTTATTATGGCAGTGACTTGACTGGAGCAACAAAACAGATAACTTGAGTTTGTTGTTATTTATGGCTATTCTTATTTTTGCTTCACTGCTTCCACTCAGATTAGGGATATTTCGTCTAAATATCCTCGAAACTGTAGGGTCATACAGACCCCAGGCTGCTTGGAACAGGGACACTGTCATCTTAGCTGAAAACATGACTAAAGCAGGGAGAAGTGAGCAGGAGGGACACCAGTTCTTCTCTAGTCTCTTCTCTACATCTTTACACATTGCTTTTCTCCTGTGGCCAGCTTCAGTTAAAATTTAGGTTCCTTTTTTTTTTTAACCCCCTCTGTGGTCTGTCCTTAGTGGCTGAGGATAGGTGTTTAGTTGATATTTTCAAATATTAGAAGACAGATGGATTGGGAAAGTCCAAATGTTGGCAGAAATCAGCAAGAACAAATTGGGTTGTTGTTTAAAATGTAACTAGCATGCTGCAAATTTTAAGTTATAGACGTAGCTTAATTTATGCCGTTGGTCTGCTGAAGATACCTAGCTCAAGCTCTTGTGTTGCTGGTGCTTTCCTCCTCCCCTTACAAAATGGATAACTCTTTCTGATTCAGAAAGAGAAAAAGTAGGACTATGCTTTGACATCAGTCAAAGCCTAGCTTTTTTTTTGGGTCTCAATTAAATATCATCATTACCATATTAAGTGGGCCATTTCTTGTTGCCAGGGAAACTTCTCTGCTGAGTTCAGTTCATGTAAACATAACTTTCCAAAAATAATTTTCTGATTAATTAGGTCTATGCAAAATGGTTTAAGCCTACCATTTTACAGTAATCCTTTTTAACATTTCTCAATGTGAAGTTATATGTAATAAGTCATTTAAGAAAACATTCTTGAACCCCTACTGTAAAAGTTAATGTATTGTTGGTCTCAACAAAGCTAGTATCTGTGAGGATGTCTGGATGGGAAAAATGAGTTATCTCATGGAGGGGGGTGAAGTTGAAACTTCCCCTTGGTCATCTTACCTGAAACCCAATTCGCAATAATAATAGTGGAGTTTTTCTGCTTTGGCTTTATGTTACTGCAAACAGTGAGCTTCCCCGAGCATTGGGCATCAGTTTCCACTGTGGTGCACGATACTGTGGTCTGATCTGTGACATAAATTTATATTAACAGAAAGTACCTGACCCAGATATGGTGATAAGGTGCATAAATTAATCCCGTAGGCTTCCTGTACAGCTGGGAGGACTTGGGAGCCTGTACACTGCATTAGGAAGCTGCCTAGGGCTACCCTGGAGGAAACGCTGGACACTGGTGTTATTTTTCATTTCCCAGCTTCTTTCTAGCCTTTAGATGTGTGGCTGAGAGTTTGATGAGTGGCCGGTGGTCTCTTTGCATGCCAAGATTTCTCCTTGAAGCTGATACCTCAAGCACAGTTCCAATTGTCTTTAAAAATAATAATAAAGCCAGTGTTAGTGCAGCATGTTTGTATTATTATATGAGAATCCTTTTCATAGAAGTTAACGGTTTCTATCTTCTTACAACTTGATTATATATATTTGGCAAAATGTATAGTTTGAGCTTTGCATCTGGCCTTACTACAGTGACTGTAAAAATACCATGCTTTTGTTCACTGTCATCTGCATATTACTGGGTATTTTAAAAGAAGACTAAAGTGTAGGAGTACAAAATGTTTAAAGTTAATTTCATTGGGGATATCCTCAAAGGATTCTCACTTTTGAGATTTTTTTGTTTCCAAGAAAAATTACATATTCTTTAGGTTATAAACCTTTTGAAGTACAAGAAACAAGTACACATGTGCTGATCAGAATAGTACTTACAAATGATCTCTTTAGGCTTACAGAGCAGAGTCCCAGGGAAATATGAAGCTCCCTCCAGAAGCCAGGTTCTGTGCAGCCTTTCAGACCCTCCTTGGGTTAGTTTCCTGTTTAAATACTTTAAAAATTTGTTTGTTTCTTTCATCTCCCGCTTCCCAGTCTTGCTTGATTAAGGGAAAACAGAAATCGCTTGTGGTGGGGAGGCTCCTGGGAAGCAGATTATGCAATTGACTCTGTTTAGTTGGCTAAACTGGGATCTTCCTCTTTGAGACAGACGACATGGAGCTGGACTGGCACGGTATGGCTGGCTGACATCAGAAATGCTGCCTTCGCCCTGATGTCATCGTGTTATACCTTCTGTTTGGTGCTGTGCTGGCAAACTCGGTTGTTCTTCCTATGTCCTTAGACCATCGTACAGCATCACCATATTCTGTTGAGCTTCCATGGAGGAAGAAAGTGAATTCAACAATATTTTTTTTTTAAAAAAAGCTTGTGAAATTCATATTATAAGATGCTCTTAGAACCATCTAAGAGAAGTGAGGGAGGGAAGACAATGAAGAATGAAAGAGGGAAGGGAGACTCTAGTGAATGTGTCCTGTCATTCCTTCAGAGTATCCTAATGTTTTTAATATATTGGCCAAGGCCAGAATGTTTAAAGGTTATAAAGTATCTGCCCATATTCGTGGTTGAAGTCTTCTGTCTTCTTGAGCTTCAGTCTAGGGCTGTGTGTTTGGCTGGTCTTGCATCTCAAGAGAAAAATGCTTCCCACATGCCATCTTGTGCTGGGGAGCTTGTACTTCCAAAAAACCCCGTTGCCAAGTGTTGTTAAAAAATAAACAGAAGAAAACCAAAAACAAACCACTGAAAAAAAATAAAATTCAGGCACCGACTAGCTCTGGAGGATCTTTCAGCTTCTTCATCTGCTTAGAATTTGATCTCATGTGCATCTCTGTTTTTTGCTTAGAGTTACCAACTTGAAAATAGCGCACTCTAATTGTTGCTCCGGTGCTACATTTTTCAAGGCAGGAATAGTGCTTGGAAAGAAGCTGTTCCTTTTCAGATTCTACAGCAATTTCAAAAACAGTTAGTTCACTGTAAATAAGCAGTGGAATCAGTTGCTTGAAAATGAAAGGAGGTTCGTAGCAAGAGTGTGTTTTGAAGTCTCAAATGAGGACTGCACAGAGCAGAGGGTGATGGGCCATCCTCAGCACTAAATGGCATAAGCAGGCGGGACCTTACTCTGTGACCATCAGGCACAAGGCATTCGGTACTCTGTACACCGAGTCCTTTCAGCTCTGACACCTACTAGTGAAAGAAAAGGTTTGTAGACCAAGTGCCATCAGTGTTATTAGAAAACTTCTTTCATAAACTTCTGACAACTAATGTAAAACTCAAAAAATGTTCTATATTCGCTCCAGAGGGAGGGGAATAGGAACAATTTCTTAATGATTGAGATCTCTCTTAATGTTTGAGGTTGGTTTGGTTTTTTTCTGCACCTGATGCTGGAAGATAAGTTGAAGGAGTGCATAAACATCCTCTCGTAGATGCTGCCTCCTGGTTCATTAGTCCTAGTGAGCTACTTTCATTTATTTGTCAGTGCTTTTGTCGATGATTCTGGTGATTTCAAATCTTCTGCTTCAGAAATAAATGTAAGCTATCCACCTCCTCAGGTTCTGTTTCTCTGCAGCCCAGATCATTAAGAGAATGTTCCCAGCTGAGTTACTGAGTTATTTTAGTGTCTTTGAAATAACAAGAAAGTGCTGTTTTCTGAAATGGACTTTTTTTTTTCCTAACCATTTGTCACCTTTGTCATCCTTGGCTGGCTTTGAACGATAGAATTCCAACTAAGACACAAATATCCCTCAACTATTCATCTCCTAAGGTTATGCTTCTGTGGCAGCAATTAACCTTTACTATTTGCTGGCTTATATTACAGTTATCTATAGTAATCTGTGGTTATAGCCATTAAGTTTGTGGAAGGACTTGTAAAATTTTCAGGAAGAGACTAACATTTACTCTGTCATTTTTTCATAAAATATTTCCTCTGACTGAACAAGTGATGTGGATAAGGGGGTACCTCATTGACTGAGAGCAAACAAAAGCTACAGGAACTTCAAAGACAAGCACCAGCATCCCTAGAAACAGAAACCACAGAATGGAGGGGCTCTGAAAGAGTTGCAGCTGAATAAACTGATGTTGATACTGTCTTTTCTCCTCAGCCTCATGAAAGACTACTTCTTTAAACCACCTATTAACAAGCTGAGCTTGAACTTCTTGGATCAGGATTTGGAGATGGCCTACAGGACAAGCTATCAGGAAGAGGTGTGTTTCTCCTGGCATTGTTTTCCTTCTGTAATCTGCTAAGCAACTGTCTGTCATTGTTCTTAACACATTTCATTGCAGTTGATGACAAGGGTCATGAAACGTCAAATGTGATTTACTACTTGGTATTGCTGTCTCTGAAAACAGTCTCCTGTCAGTTTACCTGTCTTGTGCTATACCCTAAGCCTAGTCCAGTGCTTAGGCTGGAAATACATTTTCACAGTCCACCAAGATAGACTAATAACTTCTCACCTGCCTTTTCTCCATTTTCAGGTTAATGTTTTAAGGCTTTAGACAGGCCAGAGAACCATGCTAAGATGAAAGGACAGGACCAAATGCTATTTGCATTCTCATCAACTTTGAATTTGATTCTTGTTCATGTCACAGCCTCATGCTTATCTTCGTGGAACCCAAACCTGCTCTGAACTTAAATGTCCTAAGTTCTGTAAGTGTGCTGCATTCAGAAACAGGCAATTCAAAACACTGTGTAATTGTAAGGAACAGTGAGTAAATTGTAAGGAACTTGGTGCCTTCTTCAGGATTCTGCACTGAATGTGAAAAGTCCTTAATCCCCTTGGGTGCTAATAGTATTGCAGGCTTTCCATGTCAGCAGATACTCCTGCCTGGTTGTTTTAAGCAAGATGGTTTAAGTTTACATATAGTGACATTAACTGTCACTATTAACTGAGGCTGCATTTCCACCAGCAGCTGAAAAGTTGCTGCCAAAAGAGGGCAGTTACTCTACCCTCCTTTTTCTACTCCTCCCTGCTCCTTCTAATGGCTCTGGTGCTTATCAGGCTTCCCTTCTGTGAGCTAGTTCATTTTACTAGCCTAGCATAAAATACTTACGTTTTGTTTTTCTATTTGGGCCCTTTTCTTTTTCCATCTGGATCTGGTTTTTGCTGTATTGAACCAGCAGCTCACAGAGAGGTTGGCAAGTGCCAGAGCCAGTGCAAGATAAGTGTCCGGCAGCAGGAAGGGGAATGGGCCCTTCCCTTCCAGTAGCATTGAGCTATTAGTTTGGGTCATCCATCTGGCAGAATTGCATCCTGATAAATGTACGTGTTGATTTCTTTTCTTCCCACTATGTCCTACATCTGAGGGCAGGTAGGATTTCTGCTTCTGCCGCTTGTTGCTTTCTGTTGATGGGCTGCTTTCTGTTCTGAGCAGCATTGTCATGTTGTCCTTAGCTATTGCTCCTATTTGCTCGTTTTCCAATGTTTACAAATGAGACCTAACTTTTTTTTGTTTGTTTTTTTTTTTTTTTAAACAGAGGGAAGCATAGTTATGTTGCAGTTCAGTTTGTTCACTTTGTTCAGGACCTCCATACTCATCCTGCAGCACTGTATTCTAGTGGTATCTCTCTGAATAAAGCTCATGAGCAACAACAGGGAGAAATTTCCCGTGGGATACAGCCTGCAAAATTTGCATAAACTCTACAGAAAATAGAAAATCAGGCTCTTTCCAGTGGAAAGGTTGGAAAGAGAAGTGAAGCAGTGATAGTCAAGCGTATACTGATAGAGCTATTTATGTGGGTATGTAGGAAATTCACAGAAGGACCAGGAATGTAGTCTGTGCATTTTGTTAGTGGCAAGCTATTTTAAAAGTACTATGTAAATCTCCCTGGAAATGGGGATCTTCACTCTGTGATAGTAACTGCAGCACTGGGGCAAGACCTGTTAAAGCCTTAATATTAGCATGGTACTGGTCCAAATCAACAACAACAACAAAAATAGTTCTCTTGGGAGAGTGAAATGATTTGTCAGCACTGCTGGTTATTTAATTGTCTTGCAGTGAACTGTTGCTGAAAGTAACTTCCAACACCACTGAATTTACCTCTAATTAGACAGTGCCAGCTGCATGCTCAGTTTGTGATCGTTCTCTGTAAGCAGCTCCGCTTCCCAAGAGCTTGCTTAGCCTGTTCTTGTTAGGAAATTAAAGCTCTACTTAACACTATTAGGGCATCTTTAATGCTGTCACTTCAGGGTACAGTGCTCCTTTCCTTAATTCAATTTATATGACTTTCTGTGTGGAGTAACAGGGTTCTGCTACAGTTCAGATTAAAAGGTAATTTTGGCACTGAAATGATGCTAGCTGAATTTATTAGATTGCAAAGAGTTACAAATGAGAAACAAGTTCATTTCCCAATATTGCTGAGTGCAGATAGTGTTCTGTGGAGCAAAAGAAATTTCCAGATCAAACCGGAGTACTCAAACTGGGCTACTTCATAGTGATATTGGTAACATACTTTTTGTTTTTCATTGGAACTTGCTTTCTGTGGTCCCTCGGGCAGATATAAACATTCATAAGACTGGGCTCATCTGAGTAAGCCAAGATATGGAGCTCATGATCTAGTTTTCAGCTGGACTGGCCAAAGTAGCACAGAGCACAGCTGCACAGGCACTGGGGCCAGGACAAGATGGGATGGGAATGTGTGGTAAGGGGTTATGGAAGAACAGAACTTGGTGTCCTGGGCTCTGATCAATTCAGATTACATAGTGTCCTGATTGCTGCTTTTAATCTGGTCTGGAAGGGAGATGTGAGCTCTGCCACAGGCTAGTAACTGTTTCTGCAGAGTGATGTTTGAAGGGTTTTCTTAAAGAACTGTTGGAGCCAAAACATTTATTGTAAGATACATTATTGTGTTAAATGAAAATCCTTGAGGAAAACTACTTCTAGCTTTATCTGCTAGTAATTATGGGGTTTATGTTTCTTTGCACAGAGGAGGCAATTTTCATATGGTTAATTTCTGTATCATAATATGCTGTAGGAATCACCCCAGACCCACGGGCTACGCTGCCAGTGCCTTTTTTTTCTCAACATAAGCTGGTTCTCAGGGAACTGTGGTAGCCGTTGAACTACCTCTTCTGTTTCTTGGTTCAAACCAGTGCTTATGTTGGATTAATGAAGTGGCAAAAATTTCTGTGTTCCTTTATTTGTCTTTGTGAGCTGCTGTTTATGGTACAGTTGAATTCAGCAAAATAGCATTTGCTCATTTTCATCCCTTCCTTCAATCCCTTTATTCTACGCAGGTTGTGAGGAATGCTCCAGTGAAGACATTTGCCAGTGCTACCTTCAGCTCGCTCCTGGATGTGTTCCTCTCCACCACAGTCTTCCTCATACTCTCTATCACATGTTTCCTGAAACATGGGATGGTCGCGTCCCCTCCGCCACCTGCAGCAGTTGTGGTGTTCATCATCGCCATCCTGCTAGAGGTGCTGTCCCTTGTCATCTCAATTAGGTAAATAAAGCATAAGAAAGTCTTGAAATAGCAGTGAGAACTAAAATGGTAGCTGGCTTGGGAACATTTTGTTTGATAGCATCCCAGGAATGCACTTGGACTGTCTGTAATATTTGCAGAACACTGTTAATGAAGCAAAGAAGGGCAGATCTTGTGCAAAGGGAAGTCTAGAAATTGGAGGAGAGAAAGGTGACTCCGACAGAGGTCACTTAAGGAAACAGAATCATGCTTGGCCCTGCTTATTGTTCCTTGGGATGCCACATGCAACTGGATATCTTCTCCCCTCACAGGGCCATCAGAGTGAGGGAAATCAAACAGAAAACTTTCATCTGTCCTTCAAGAAAAAAACCCTGCCTTTAAATTACTAGATAAATGTACATCATTCTGGTGTTAAAACTGAAGTAATTTATCAGAACTGCAAAGAGCAGTCTTTTTCAAAAAAATTTAAAAATTAAAAATTGCAGAAGTCACATTGCATCTGTCCAGAATTGATATTTTTTTTAATAATCTCTGTTTCAAGTCTTAGGGGTTTAATTTTCCAATAGTTTGTGTTTTCCCTGTTTGATACATAATTGGAGTTCAGCATTTCCCCCAAGTCCTGGGCTGTGTGACATTCAGCTGCTGCTTGAGAAGGGAAGGGGCACTAGTCTGGCTCTGCAGAAGGGGGTGGCTCTGCAGAGCTCTCCTTGGCCGTGCCAGCCCTGACACTGCTGCTTTGCAGCTGGCAGCGAAGAATCCCCAGTCCCTGAACTCATAAATGATTCCCTGCAACCCCTGCACCTCAGCCTCTCCCGTCCCCTTGGAGGTGAGGCTTGGCTGCAGATGCAGATAGCTGATACTTAACAGCAACTCCTTGTCCCTTACTCGTACCCACTCACCCAGGGAATGTGTGTTTTGGATTTCCAGGATGCTTGCAGGCTTTAGCCCAGCGTTTGTAACTAGCCGGCAAGCAGTTACTGTGCAGTTCCTATGTAACGTAGGGTTTCCCCAAGGCACACTGGAGTTACTAACACCTTCAGGTGTAGCAGAAGACTGCAGTTGTACATGCATTCAGTAAAGCTCATGCTATCCTGGGTGTGTTGTCTGATTTATACAGATACCATGTGTAACCTGTTATTAACATAGATGACAGACCTAATAATAAGTTGCTTGTTTGTCTATACTTGTGAGAGCAAGTTTATTCTGCCCTCCGCATCCCCCACTTTCACTGCACTTCCTTCTGACACAGAAGTGTGTTATAAGGGTGGTGCGTGGAAACGTGAGTCTGCACTTGTAGTTCTGCAAATGTGTCAGGTATGTGTAAATTCAAATGCTTTTATAATTACAAGTTAGAAGCAATTCTGCTGTTATTTCAAAAGAAACAAGAGATTGCAGTTTGCACTCTGACTTTCCAGAGTCCAGGTAAAAAGTACTAGATTAGTCCTCACTGCAGCAAGCTTGTAACTAAGTGCATAGAAATGTATTCAAGCATATTTACATGCAAGCTGGCAATTTGGAGTAGAGAGGGGTCATTTACAGACAGTGGAGATGTTTTTAAGGATAATGTTTCTTAGCAGGTGTATTTGATTGTTGCAATTTGAATAATATTGTACTTCTGGAGTTTTTAGAAAATCTAGAAATTCAGAAAAATGTTAAGACCTGTATGGGGAGATCGTTAAACTGGTAGAACTATTGTACAGAGCATCTGAAACTGGATTAACTGATATTCTGTCCTCTCCCTTGCACCAGAAATGCATGTTCCTCTTTGCAGAACAGTTTCCATACTCTGGTTTGGGGGGGGGGGAAGTGTTTTTGTCAGCTGAATGTGCCCAGGCAGCTCTTTCATCACACCAAGCAAGAGAGGTAGGAAAGCAGCAGGGAACAGGCAGTCTGGATTTGGTGCCATGGCATCATATCCTTGACCTTGTTCAGCTCTGAACAACTCAGCCACCACTTTGCAGAAGAGCTAGTTTCTGCTACCCAGGTATGTTTGGAGGAAATTTGTATTCATTCACCTTGCAGGTGAACTTTTACTCCATTTTAGTATTTTTTCAATCCATTATTGTTCCCACTTGTTTTTCCAGTGCTACATTGCATTTGCCTTTTCTTATTTATAAAAAACTAAACATTTATAAAAATTATTGCTTTAATCTTAGAAATTTTATATGTAGATACATAAGGTTTTGTTTCAGTCCTGTTCTATAATTGGTGGTTTATGGGCTTCTTAAGGAAAAGGAAGATTGTTTTTTCAATATGTTATCTCTATGGCAAAGAATTTGCAGTGGTTTTGTCTTTGAGCTCTTGTATGGCTGTACAGAGGTTTAGCTTCATTGCAGCACCATGTTGTTAAGAGCCATGCTCCCTGGTAGAGAGCCTGGGCCATTACCAAGGTGAGTTTAAGTGGCTTTAGAATGTTTTTTTAACACTATTTGGTTTTGCCACTGACATTTCTAATATTTCCATGAGACTATGTTGGCATAAAGCTCGAATTTTACTTTCTAAACTGACTTGGATGCCTCATTTAAAGTCAGTGAGATTTAAAAAGCAAGTGTTTCCGGATGACTCTTAAGTATTAAATGTTTTGGGGTTTTTTAAATAATTCTTTTGTGCTTGATTCTGATTTGAAAAACAGGTTGAGAAACATCTTACACTGTGGAGAATGCCTGTAGCCAGCCATCAAAGCTCACATAGTCCCACCTGGTGTAGTAATAACAGATTTTCAATAAACACTGTATTGGTGGCATGCAGGACTGTCTTTATCCTACTGGCACTCGCAGGAGGCTGAGGCGTGCAGAGAATCTGCAATTCCTGCACAGCTACTACAAGTGCAGGTGATCGGTGGTCATTTTGCTGCAATCACTGGAGTCAAGCTGACCATTAATCTCAAGACCCCACAAATTCTCCTGGTTACTTTGGGAAATGGGAATTGCTGGATGGGATCAGTGACTGCTGCCCTTCCTGTCAAACTGGCAGTTGAGGAGTAGGGTTGTAGGAATAGTCACCAGGTATCCCTTGCTACTGGAGCCCCTGTTGTGCATGTGAGATGTGGTTTTCCTTTCTTTTGGTGGGAGTGTAGTGTCTGGAGAACATTCTGTATTTATTCCACAGTTCCAAGCAATTGGTTCTCAGGAACTTATTGCCATGGGCTCACATTCACAATCTTTCCTCAACTTAAATCTTAAAGTATAAAACAGGATCATCTCTGACCTGAGTAGATTTTACCCAGGGTACCTTCTTGAAAATAGCCTCATACTGTACACCAAAAGAGAGCAGTCTTTGTAGATGAAAAATCTCAAAACCTTTCTGGTAGGTTTTCAGTTTTAGATGTAATGGCAGTGGTGTATTTGAGGGGGCACTTCATAGGAATAGGTATCTGATTTGGCCCAGAGGGGCTTTTTTGCTTTGAATTTATAGTGTATATATAGTAAATAGGTAAAATACACTTTTGGGCCACTCTGGTCTCCACAAACTGAGGTACACACTTCTGTACAGTTCACTTGAGCAGAAAGAAGAAAATCATCTTTTTCCTCTTCAGATCCTTCTTAAAGTGAGGACTGCTCACTCTGACCATTCATTATGCACAGACACGGTGCAGAACTTCCTGTGCAGAAATGTCATCCCAAATGACAATCACAGAATACCACTGAGATATCTTAAGGGAGGAGATTGGACTACAATGCTGGGCACAATCCCAGAATTTCAGGAAAAGGGATTATTTTAGGACCAGAAAATTCTTGCCTAAGTTTCTCATTGTATTTTCATTATCATGATGCAAATCACCCTGTCTTTAAATCAGTCTAACTCTTAATTGAATCCAGGACTCAGCCTAGGAAGTACTCTCTACAGCTCTTGTGGCTAAGGCCTTTAGTCAGCTGCAGGAGTGGGAGAGGAGGGCACTATCACTGCCTATACAATGAGAAACAAGTTAAAACTTTGAAGTTCTAGAAGAGCAGAAGGCCTCATGGAGCAAAGCTTACAAGGGAGAAGGATGTTTTGATTCCTCTGAAGTGTCTGATAATAAATTATTGGAGTATCAATAGTTGAGGATCCCACAGTTATCACAAGTGCCACTCTAAAATTAATTGTATAAAGCTGCATGCAAAAAATGGTGCTTCATTTGTAAGCATGTGGAATATGTCATCGCCTGTTCTGTTAATGTAGTGCAAAGAATGTCCATCTGCCCACTTGAAATGTGACGACTTTGACTTTCATGAGTACAGCTCAAGTGTAAGAGGTCCTAAAGTTCTGCTGTTTTATAAAAATACCTTGGGAAATGTCATTGAGCATATGACAGTGTGTGAGATTTCAGTTGGGTTTCTTAGGAATGCTTCTGCAGGAATACAGGTAAAAGACATCTGCCCACTATTTTAGCTATAAATACAGGAATTTTTTTTACAAGATACTCGACATCTAGTTCTTATTCTCAAGTAAAATTTGTTATAAGTGTTTGTTTTTAAAAAAAGCGTTGCTTTTGATAGCATCCTTCAGTGAAGACTTGGATGAAGAGATGAGGCCAGAATAGGGGATATTTCAACCCTGTTCAAAAGAGTGGGAGATGGGAGCACTTGAGAAGTTGATTCATCAATTTGGAAGGAACGTTTCTGGAGAGAAAAAAAAAATAAAAATCTTCTGGATGAAGAAAGCCAGTACAATCAAAACAGTGGAATGGGAAACTGCTGTTGTCTCACTAAGCCAAACTGCCTTTTGCCTGGTACTTCACCTTCCCAGGCTTGCTAAATTAACACCAGTGGTCTGTCCACAGCAGAGACCCTGTGGCCAACTGGTTGGATCTTCTTAAATTCCTGGTGACTGAGAACAGAAATTGTTCTCTGCTACTAGAGCTTAATGAACCCCTTCTGTTAACGTGAGTGATACAGAGTATTGATGCAAGGGAAAACAATGTATTCTGTTTGCCTTTATTTATGTCTAACATCTGTGACTTCGGTATTTAATATCCCACCAAATTGCTGCTATGCCAAAAGGTTTTGATTTGAACTATGGGAATTGATTTTAAACTGCCAGTAAATACAGAAATGATGGTAACATTCTCCATTACCCATTAATCATTTATGTCAAAGTTACTAATTTGAACTCCAGCTTGTGTAAACATCTCGGATACTTTAGCATTTAAGCCCTGTTGAGCTACCCACTGACACTGCATTATTTACTGATACTGCCCTGTAGCCATTAAATCTGTCTGCAGCTCTCATTGCTGTCTGGATTTAATGTGCTTCTTACTTCCTGCGATGGGAGGATGGTGCTGTACTCACAAGCTTTCACTGCTTTGTGAAGGATGAGAGTTCAATCATTTTAATTCCAGAGTGCAGAGCATTGCAATAAATACCAGACTAAAAAAAAAAAAAAAAAAATCAATGCAAGAAGGTAAACATTATCATGAGAAATGTGGCGTTGTCCTGGAATTTGCACTAGCTTTTTTTGAAACACACAGCTGCCTAAATAAAGAAGTGTCCTCATCGCAGGATTAACTGATCGGGTTCGCTGATGGATTTGTTGCTATAGTTCCCACAAGAATTTGTCCTGGCATGGAGGCTTGGCAAAAAAAAAAAAAAAAATTAAAAGCTTTCTGCACCATGGAGTCGCTGTTGTGTGGGTTGGGGTGAGAGACATGAGCTGCACTGGGTATGTGCCGCAATTCGCGTGCCACCGAGCCGGTTTCTGTGCCAGCCTACATGGGAGCGACATGGAAGATCACGCAGAGTGTGGGCAGAGGTGTCACTGATCTGCCTTCGGAGAGACTGGCTTCTCCTGCCTCCCCACCCAGCTGCCGGCGGCGAGCACCGGGATGGAGCTTAGCCCAGGGAGTGCTCTGCCTTGGAGCCCGATTCGGTTTCCTTTATCCCAGTTCAGCCTTGAAAATGTTAATCCTAATTCGTAGGCTTTGGGAGAATTGAACTTTATTTTTAGAGGCATGAACTTGGGTGGCATTTTCAGAAGTACTCGATACTGGGCAAGCTTGGCTGCCACTGAAGACAGGGATCTGGTGTTGATGGTAGGGGCAACTGAGTTGGGACAGTATATAACGCTTCAGAAAACCCAATTCTTACCCTGTGGAGCTTTTTAAAAAAATCATTTTGCTTTATGTACAATTTCTAAATTTCTGTGCTTTGTTGGAAATTCTTTTTTTTATGATGGAATATAGCTGTAATTTTTGGTGTAAATGGAAGTCCATTAAACTAGGAGCTAACAAATCTGTGAGCACCCTCTCGTGGAGTCCTGGTGTATTACAGTGTCTTCCATCCTGTTACCCCAAATTTATCTTCTATGCATTTAAGTAAGATTTTAATATAGTAAATTAGAGAAGAGATGTTGGCACTTCAAAAAAATGCTTGAGGTTGCAAAATTCGCAGAAGTCTAGACCAGAGAATTAAAATATCATTCATAAACTACATAAAGGTGTGGAGTAAGTGTCAAATTCACATAAAGAACTTTTAAATTTATTCTGGTTTGTATCAGGCTTTTATCCAGCATAATACCTTGTATGTTAGATAACAGTGTTAAAAAAAATCAGTGGATAGCTTTTCTCTTGTAAAAGATATAGGTAGTATGGAATAGTTTGTGTAACTTTGGAGGTGATTAATTTGTTTCTGTAGATAAATAATAGTTTTGGAGTTCTCCAGATAAATAATAGTTTTCTATGCAATGTTCTCGAGCATTAAAGCATCCTTTTACCTTTCCTTATTCATTTTTAGCAATTAGAAATGCTCTTATTTTAAGAAGTAAGCTGCTCTCCAGAGCTCTTGCAGTTGGCTCCTTCAGCACTTCACAGGTTTGGGCCGTCGTTTTCTCGGCAGCTTGAGGCAAGAACCGTTCCTTCCCGCCTGCCTTGTGCAGAGCCAACTGGGTTGCTGTGATAGATACCAACAGGCGAGCGGAGGAGCGTGTCAGCTGCCAGCTGGCCTCCGAGGTGCTCATCGCAACTGCTTCTCGGGCTCTGCTGCCTGCCGAGGGTGCCAGCTCTCAGCCCACATTCTTCTTCCCCTTCCCTAATGAGAGGGAACGGAGTCTGACTGCAGACGGGAACTTCTGTCAGCGTGGTTGTAACTGGGAGAACTGGTTTCAATTGCAGTGTAATGTCAAGACCGCATGGATTTGCACGGCCTCTGGGTGACTGAGCTGTTTGCAGGGTACACAGCCCTGCTTTTCGAACATTTCTGGTGTTATTTTAAGTGATTTTTTTTTAACTTTTAAAAGCTTCCCCTCTCCCCACCTGCTTTAAGGCTAAATATTTATGAATGGAGAGAAGTCTTTTCTACGCTTACCTTCCACGTAAGTGAAATTCGGGTTTCAGTTTGTTTTCTCAAAGCACACCATCCCACTTGCTCTCCCTCCCTTTGCTGACACCCCTCACCAGAGCAACCGACCAGTCATCTGTCAGCAAAGGTGGATTATTTCCTGAAATTACCAACAGGTGCTATGGCATGTAATGTGCTGTGATTGCTCCCACAGTCTTAAGTGAAGGATTTGAAGTTATACTATTACAGGTAAATTAGATGTATGAAGTGATGCACTGAAATTAATGCCTCGATCTGTGATGTCATTTGTTCCAGAATGGCGTTCTTTCTGGAGGAGGTGATGACTTGCACCAAGCATCTCTTGGAGGTGATATCTGGCTGGCTGCCTCGACATTTTTTCGGTGCAATCCTGGTTTCTCTCCCAGCTCTTGCAGTTTTTTCACACTTCACCTCTGATTTTGAAACAAATATACATGTAAGTTGTCGAACTCTGTTTCATAATCTGACGTTTTGGCTCTAACAAAGCTTGTTGCTTGCCTGCCATCTTCCTTCACCTCCCTCGTGCTTTACATCTGTTTGATACAGATCCCTTAGAGGGATAGGGCTTTTGTGTGTGATAAAATGCCTAGTTTGTTATGTAAATATAGTCACTTGCTTATTTGAAAACTCTCATACAAAAGAGGAGAGGGATACCTGTAAATGCCTGCCTACATATGTGCTTTTTTTTCTTAGACCAGACACTTCTCCAGGTGATTATTCTAGATAATGCAAGTAGTGCATCTCAGGCTTTTCATTGTGTTCATTCTGGTTTTAATTTAGAGTTTGTCATCAGAGATGCCATGTATACTTAAAAACTTTGCACGCACATTAGTTAATCTCAACAGCAAAAATAGTATTAGCAGTGGATGTTTTTTCTTTGCAGAGTTAGATGAGAAACCCAAGGGAGAGAGCTCTTGGTACATAGAAATGATTGCTGTGCAGGGGCTGCAAGAATGGTTAAAGAAATGCTATAGCTGTCTTCTGAAAAGGAGCAGAAAAAAATTGGCGTATTTAGCCCAGCCATGGAAAGGTCCACAGGGGATTTGGTGTCTCCTTTAATAAAAACTTTCAGAAGGGGTGAACAAGGGGTTAAATATTGAGGAGGGGGAAGAATAGTTTAATTTAAAGGCTAAGTGTAGCATAAAATCAATACCTAAGAACTCTTTGTGAATAAAATGGACTGGAACCAGAGATGAAAGTTTGTTTTTCTGCAAGTTTCTCTTAGGTAGTACAGTGTACAGTTCTTCCTTTCCAGGATCTTCAGGAAATTCTGTTTCACAAATCTCTTGCTATTTCAGGGCCCTGGGTGTAGGTAACAGGCAGATCCTCTCAGTCTTCCTATCACACTTTATTAGTGGGTGTTAGGAAGTATTTATTCCATGGGAATGTGTGGACCAGACATTTTTTGGTCATTTCTGATTTAAACTTAAATTCCATGGTTATCACAGTCACAGAGGAGTGTACTTGATACTCTTTCACATCCCGTACTTAAAATCATTCTGCAGCTTTTCCCTTTGGTGAATGTTAGTTAACTATTTTTAAACTGTAAATTTTTTTTTTTCAGTTTAGTGATGGTCTTCCTCCCTCATGACTACTAGTAAACTAATTGTAAGAATGTTTTCCTTGTGCTGAAGGGAGCTAAAAACTTTCAAATCTGTCCATTGATTTTTATCTCATCCCATTCATCACCATCCTTGATCGATCGTCTCTCCAAACATTTGAAACTAATGTTTGAAGAATTATTTTATTAGCGTGTTCTCAATACCTGCAGAGATCAAGTTGTTAGCCTAAATGCTTCAGGCAGCAGCAGTAAGATGGTGGTGTTCGTCACCAAACTGAGAATGAACTTTGCTTTCTTTCCTCTTGCAGGTCCTCCAGAGTCGTGGGGTTGTTGGCTCACTCTCCAAGAGATGTCCCAACTCGTCTTGTGCTCAGTGTTTCAACAGTCATGGAGCTCTAGGAAATGGAGTTAAGCTATAGAGGGTCAGGTAAGTGTCATATTTTACTATGACATGGTTTTGCAAAGTTTTTTTTTATTCATAGCATTTTATACCCTCCCTGGATATAAAATAATTAAAATCAAAATTAACAAAACAGCAATGAAAAAAAAACTTTCCAAAGCCATGCATACATAGTAAAACACAGCACTTACTGACCCTCTATAGGCTGGCTTCATGCTGGGGCATCACTTGGAGTGAGAACCAGTGCTCTGCCACTTTAGGAGACCTGAAATGGGGGAAAAAAGTAAGTTTAAATTACAGTTTTTTTATGGACACTTCTGAAATTCCTTTTATCCATTTTTGAGTCATTTAGAAAAACAACAACTGTGCTTGTGGTTTAAAAATGGTAAATTATGTAAGTTTTTTTCCCATACACTGTGTCTACTTCTGAATCACATGCTTATTTGTTATGCTACAGTATTGCTAGTCTGCAGCCTCTGCACTTCAGCTGCAAAGGAAATTTAAAATGAGAGAGAATGATCATTTGATACTGTGAAATGCAGTATGTAGCTAGAACAGAATTCCATAATGCAGTTGAGGAGCCTCTGTTTTAGCTTGGATGGTCATGAATATTCTTGATAAAACCAAAATTTTCATGTTCGCTTGAGAATTTTGACCACTGTAAGATTCTATCTTAGGGGAATGAAGACATTCTGGGCAACATACATGTCCTGCACTTCCTTTTCTTTATTCAGTAAAGATGTGGAAAGGGAAAGTTTTTTTGAGATAAAAAAGACAGAATAGAAAATCTAAAATTGTCCTTTCAAATTGGCACAAGTGGTGGTGTTACCAAGCATCAGTTGACAATGACTGATGCCTGCCTTTTGTTATCGAATTAATTCACCTGTTGCTGGCCTGTACGATAATGTCCTCTAATAAGTGTTTTTAAAACTAGGCAGTTGGGTGAAGTTTCTGAGGGTGAATGTGTTCCACATTTTTCTGTGCAGTGGAATTTTGACATTCAGTTTAAAACAGGCAGGACCTAACACCAGCAAGTGAGAGGAGGTTACTGTGTTTTATCTGGGTTTGGTTTTGTTTTTAATAAGAAGAGGCACTGAGCTTTTTGCAAAGGTAAGATGAACGTATTGAAAGTAACTGAAACAATGGTTGTGTAATGCAGTAATACAAAAGCCCATCTAGGGAAAATTGTGACAGACTACCTGTGCTAGAAGTTTTCTTGCTCTCGGAAGGGAAGACCTCCATTTTCAAGTGCTGTCTCCTGATACAGACACTGCTAGGGATGACTTACTGTGCATATAATACATACAAAATTAGATTTCTCTTTCATATCACACACTCTTTAATTTACGCTGGCATTTATGTGCAGAAGGGCTCCAGTGAGGAGGAGGAAGCTAACTCGCGCTCTCTCTCTTTGTTGCAGTACACCATGTTTATGTGTTGCGCGATTCTGATCACCATCGTGCAGTACTGTAACTTCTGCCAGCTTAGCTCCTGGATGCGATCTCTGTTGGCAACTGTAGTAGGAGCAGTGCTGCTCATTCTGCTCTACATCTCCTTGTGTCCAGACAGGTGAGCATCACACCTTAGCACTCATAGACTATGTTTTAGATGAACAAATTTGATTTTCTCTGCCACGGAAGTGAGGGTCTAATGCATGGGATTTTAGTATCTGCCATGACTTTCTCCAGCATCTCAAACTTAATTTTATTTTGGAAGAGTTCTGCAGTTTTTTGAAGGATTTGAGGACCTCTGAAGGGCCCTTTCCTATAATCTGTTTTGAAATTACACTCTGTCCTCAACTGACGTGTTTCCAGGGCACACTTATTCCTATCACACCCATAGAATTGCTTTTCACCACTTGTTTGAAAATCTATATTAAGAAAATTCTGAGGTCTTTGGTGGTGCCAGAGAGCCCATTTGTTTCCCCTCACACCTCTGGATTTATTTTTACCCTTAGGAACCATGTATCTTTCTTCTACCTCCTTCCTCAAGGAATTTTTCACTGTGGAAGGCAGGTGCTTAGATTTAGTAGGATTCTAATATTCTGTTTCCTTCTCACTTTCCTGCCTTTTCAGAGGATGCTGCAAGACAGTAACCAGAGGAATCAAGTTAATGCAGTTTCTGTGCAATAACCTTAAGGCTTTTCAGTTTTTCCTCTGATAAACAATGTTCCCCATAGGAGAACTTGTTTGCAGTGTTTTCCTCCCATTTTCTTGCCAAGAGAGTCAAGGGAGTCCTTCCAGCCATCCACTCCTATTGTCAAAATTCTATAATCAACTTGCACTTCTCAGTGGCTTAAGAAATACCATAGCCTTTGGCACTCTTACCATAGTGTGGACTTTACAAGGACTACTTATGCTAGATTATTCTAGTTCCTATTCCTTCTTCAGATGCCTGCTGAATCATGTGGTGAAAAATATGTAAAAATCCAAAACAAACCAAAAAGAGTTTGAAGATAAATGTTTTGTGTGAGTTTTTATGTGAGATTCTAGTCCCCTTTTCAAGTATCTTTGGTCTATTTTAATCTCAATCTAAGTTTTATAAAAGAAGACAAGGAGAACAAAAGTCACCTCTTATCACCTCTTCACATCTGTAATTTGGAGGTGGCTGTAAGAGTTGTAGGAAGGAAGTCTTTCTTTGGAAAGAAAAAATAACGGAACTGGAGTCAGTTGACAAATTGTTTCTAGATCATATTAGACTAAAGAAAAATCCCATTCTTGTCTGTCTGAAGAGCACTTGGGCAAGGAGTGCAGGACAGTTCTTTCTAGCTTCAGCGAAGGGAAATAATGTTTAGTTTCTGGATGCCACCCCTTTCTCATCTTTGGTTTGTCCCTTTGGTTTTAGTTGTCCAGCTTACCTAACATCACCTCTTCTCCAGCACACTAAGTGACCCTCTCCCAGTAGGAAAGCTGACTTTCACCTGCTCGCTTTTCCTTTGTAACACTGATGCTTTCGCTGTCCTACCACCAGCTTCACTGAGAAGCTAGCCCTGGGTCTGGTTTTTCAGGGATGTTAATGAAGAGCAAACCCATGGTGCCATTTCTGGACTCTCTGGCTACTCTTCTATAATTCCCCTCAAGCAGGGGTTCTTGCAGCTCACTAACCTGCTGCACGTGTACCAGTGTGTCTGCACGGAGCTGGCATGGCATAACTAGATGCTGTTTCACAGCAGAGCCTTTTAAAATAGGGTCATATAATATAATTTGTAATACCAAAAGTCTTCATATAAGGGCAGGCAGTCAAGCCAAAGCATGAAAAAGGTATCGTGGTGGTTGACATCCCCTGAGTGGTTGTTTGAACAGACCTCAGTGCATCCATGTCAAAGGCATTTTGTCACAGAAGAAAATCAGAAGGTTTGGTGCCATAATTGTAAGTCCTAATCCCTCATTCAAAGACAAAATTTTGAAACAAACTATATATGTGATTACTGAATCAGCTTTTGCATAATCTCTGTATTAAGAATTTGTGCAGAAAGAAAGACACAAAACTTGGGATTTACCTGCATTTCAACTTTATTAAGGGACTGGGAGGCTGTTCCTGAGCAGCTAATAGCAGTATCAGTTCATAGCATCAGCTTTTGCTAACTGCTAAACAGGCAGTATGAATGTTGAAGAAACATTACCTTAAGAAATTTTGCTAATGATAGCATATTTCTGCCTGTGGTTTGAATAGCTGTGACCATGGCCAAAGTACAGAAATCATGGAATATGTTTGTATTTCATCTTTTAAAAATAAATATTTAAAGTAATAAACAGAGCTGTTCAACTGCCAATCTGAAAGTGATCCACAGAATTGATCATGAACAAAAATAATGCAGGTTGAATTAGTGAGACCCATAACTTTTGTTTGTTAATAATAACTTTTTTTGTTCCTCTTTTTTATCATTAGTGTGGGTAATACTTTTTGTCACCATGGTAATTGCAGCTTTGTATGCATCACAGGCAAATCCATTCTGCAGATTGCTATACTTCTTGTTCCAAAAGTAACTAATCCTGAGAATTGTAATACTTGATTGTGGTGGAGAAATTATAATGCAAGTAAACACAAAAGTTGCTTGAACTACTTATTTTCTGTAATGGCATTTTCAAAAATAGGCTCTATATTTGTTGGGGTTTTTTTTTGTTTTGGGGAGGTTTGAGGGTTTGGTTTTTTGTTGTTTTTTTTTTAATCTTTGCATTATGTGGTCAGATTAGATGAAGGCATAACTGGGTTTTAGAGTTCTGAAATTGCTTTTCCGTGTTTCCAAGGTAGGATTGGATTGTTTAACAATTACTCGTTCCAGGCATCACCTTGACTGCGTTGTCATCGGTTATGATTTAGAGGTGCTTGCCTCTGTCTGACTGCTTGCTTCTTCCAAGCAAAAAGTGCAGATAAGTCACATTCAAACAAAGTTTGTCTGAAGCTGATCAAGTGTGCAATGCAATTATTGGTCCTGTGGTCTACATAATAGAAAAGTTTAAAATGGTAGCTGAAATTTGGGCAGGATGTTTTGTTTATTGCTTTAACTTTCCTTCTGAAATCAATGCTTTTCTATTTCAGCTCCATAGAAACTTTTCATCTAGATTTGGCACAGAACTTCAGGTAAGCTTTATATAAAATTACCATCATTATGTTTAGGGATAGGAACGTTTTCAGTCAATTATATGGAGCAAAGCTTTGTATCCACAGTAATACACTTGGGAATTCAACAAATTGGTTCAGCAAGTTGTGTTTAAGCTCCTTGTGTATGTAATTTCCTTTACAGAGGACTTAGGTATGATCAAAAGTCATCAGAGAGTTGATACTGCAGTCACTGAATTATGTAATGCTATTTACTTTTAAAATTTGATTTCTAGAAAATGGAACTGTGGAGGAGCTATATAAAATAACATCTGTTTTTCTAGTAGTGGCAGTTTTTAAAGCATTATCTGTGCATCATGAGCTATTTATTTAATTTCCTTGGTTGATTTGCATCATTCAGAAGTGTTCCAAGTTGGATGCTATCCACAGCTGGCCAGGTGAGAGTTCCCTGTGGTAGAGGAGCTGCAGCTGAAAAAGCTGGTTGTGAAGCCAGCTGCCTTCACCAGGATGGAGACATGCTGGTGGTGACAGTCCAGGTGCTCTCTGCCACACTGAGCTCACTTAGGCAGGATAGCAAGTTGTATCATTGAGATCAAATGAAATTTTAGCCTGCAGACTTAAACAAACAAAAATCTTTTCCTTGGTTATTAATAGCCCCTTATAAATATACACGTTAAAGATTCACTCTGGTTATTTCAATGTTGAATTTCTCATGGTTTTATTGCAAGTTGTGTAGTGACATTTTTAAAGTGGTTTTATTGGTCTTTGGTATTAGAAAAGTATGTGTTTGCTAATTACAAATTTGGGGGCGATACTGGGGCAATGTTGTACTTGATTGAACTCATGACCCTGTGAATATGTGACTCAGTAATTCATCTAAACACATGTGTGTTCAGGAGCATGTTGCTTTTCCTGGGAGCATGTATCAAAACAAAATTACTTTTTAAAAAATGTCATCTACATGAATGCTACGGTAGTTTAGAAAACGTTTGTTTTTTTAAGTACAGAGAGGTAGTAATTGTGCTTTCATTTTAGATATTTACTCACCAAGAAGTTAGTACTTATTACAGTATTGGGGTGGGGGGTTGGGGGGGTGTTACATAGGTTTTCCTTTTTGTATGGCTTTGATTCATGAAAGAGAACTGCATTTTCATAACAGAATTCCAGTTCACTAAATCCAGAATGGAAAGTTGAAGCAAAAAGAACATAGGTGGCTTGATTTTTTTGTAAACTAAAACACCAGAGGGAATTTGCTGAAAAGGCAATGTACGAAATATTAAAGCATGATGCTCACCGGAAGTAATCTTTTAGGATTAGGCTGAGTTTGGATTCTTAGAGGTTTATTACTAGTTTGTGAAATTGCTGAACCTTTTGTGCTGCTCAGAATTACAAAAGTCTTGCCCAGCACTGACAGCAGCTTAGCAGGCTCCTGACCAGCTGCTAATCAGAAATAAATAATTCATTCTGCCTTAAATAATTGACAACCCAGTCTTCCATTCAGTGACTGTTTCTACATCATGATTTATTATAAATCTGTCCAAAAATTAGCTGTCAAGCATTGTTTGCGTGCAAATATTTTTGTTCCATAAATGTATAACTTCTAACTCATGACAAGGAAAGGTAAGAGTGGGTAGGAAACCAAACCGTGCAGTAGATGCTATTGCAAACAGGCATGGAGCATGCTCTGCCTGCTTTGCAAATCCTAGCTTGCAATTTAAATGCCAGATAAGGCAGTGACCAAAATACCTTGCTTATTAAACATTTCTAAACTTAATTTTTAACTTTGTTATGAGATGAAATAGACTTGTATTTTATCTGTCACTCCTTCAGGTGGGAAAAAAATGCGTGTATGTTGTACATGAGTTAATACTACATAGTGCTGCCCTTTCCGCCTGTCAGCAGCTGTTCTGTCAGGTTAATTGGTCACTGTCTCTGTTTTAATGCAGGAATTGTGTCAATCCAGCATGATCTTTGCTAACAGTCCAGGCTCTGCTGGTCTGAAGCTGCCCAAACTTCTAAATTAACACAATTCGTCTAAGTGGTAGAAGCAAAGAGAGAACTAGGAGTTAATCCTATTCTGTTTGTCCCATTAATTTGCAACAGAATTTGTCATCTTTTTTTCAGGACTTTTTTAATGTATGTTGTTGTATACCACATTTCTAGAGTACTGTGCAAACAAAACTTCCCCTTTTTCCTGGTGATGGACTAGTAAAAAGTTGAAACTCCCTTATCCTAACAAAGTTTTTGCTGTTCCTTTCTCACTGAAATAAATAAAAAGGGTTCTTTGCTCATTCCAGTCAGCACAAAAGCTTTTCCTGGCTAAGAGGGCCAAACAAACTTACTTGTTTTGCATGCCCTTAATTAAGTTATTCCCTTTTCTTGATCAAAAATTGAGATAGTTATTAATGTTGCCTGGGAAGAGAGATACTAGTAATGGTAATGAAGTATTAGCACAAAGTTCATCTCTGGACGGTCCACACTATGCTCAATAAACCAAAATACGGAATTTCCCTTGTTTTCCAGACTGGAGTGGTTCTTCAGCACAAAGGAGATAAAACCATAAACTTTGTCTTTTAAGCAGGAAATATTTCTCATTTTCCTTTATTTCTTATCTCAGAGCAGGTAGGGTGTATAATTTTCCAGTTTCTGACTGCTCGAGGAGGAACAGTGATGGCTACTTGAAGTGGAAGACTAAAATTGCTTCATGGTGGGGGGATGTGTTTATATGCATCCACTATATGTTCTGCATCAAAAGCAGCAGTTTGAATTCCCTTTTCCACAGTGTTCCACCACTGCGTTCTTTTTAAAGATTTAGCAGGCATGCATCCTCTTTAAATATAGCAAGATATCCAAATCCAAACATAGGTTACTGGCTCAGAAGCAAAATGGCTTTCCAAAAATCTTTATAAGTGGAAAGCCATTATCTTTATGATTTGTGATCAAGCCAAAGGAGATTCTATCTCCGGAGCTCTCACTTGTTCCATATTCAACACACAGCCTGGATGAAGATGCCAAGTTAATAGTTAGGCGTCTGTGCCAGGAAGCACTTCACTAGTTTGAGTTAAAGGAACACTGTCGGCTTAAGACTTACATTTCAATGATTTTAAAAATCAGTTTTATCCTGCAGCACATCATAAAGAGTAGACCTTAAAAAGATTTGAGGGCGTGTGATCCTTTCTGCAATAGGTGTGTGGGTTTGGGTTTTTTTTTATTCTAAAGGGTAGCTTCAGGTCATCTTTGATAACTGATTCTGAAAGGTGATTTATAGTCCTGTAAGTCCTGTAACTTGGTTGCTGCAACATCCAGAAATTTGATTTCCAAATGAGTAAGATGTAATTGCTGCCTCCTTCAGGCTGGCATCGTGGCTTTTTGCATTCAGGCTTGTAGCAGTTGCCTCGTGATTAAAAATGCCTGCTCTGGAAAAGATACTGCACCTTTTCTTTTGAGATACTAACCCATTACCTTATTAATGAAATCAGGTCAGCTTACAAGTGAGTCAGTAATTTCACATTCAGATCTCTAAGGTTTTACACCCACATGGGAAACAAGGTCAGGCCAGCACTTGAGGAGATGGCTCAGAGCTTGCAGATGCCAGTACGTCAGGAGTGGTGAACGGGAGGCAGCAGTTTCTTCTTAAAAGGCAGATCTTACGTTCAACACAAGCCACTTTCTGTAACGTAAAATTTGTGGTGCTTGCCTAATTCATTTAAGAGGAATTAAAGTACTTTGAGGAGTATTTTGTACAATAAACTGTAAATAAAAAGCCTTTAATGACTTAAATCCCTGTGGCAGGGTTATTTGATGTTGGAACAGATTATCTGGATCAAACTTGTACTCTCAAAGGAGTAACATGTCATTGCTCAGATCCTCTAGCAGATCTCTTCCCACAAGATATGGAAAATAATGGACTGTTCTGAAAAGAACCTGAGTCGTGCTCCTTAACAGAGATTCATTCCTCACCTTCTCCAGCCTTATTTATTTTCTAAGATCTTCTCTGTTGCTTATCCTCTGCTCATTTTGTTTTATAAACCTATCAAACTGGAAGGGTATTTTGCCACCAGCAAAATAGGTAGCAAGGATTGTATTTCAGGAATAATTACTATTCTAGTCATTAATAACTTAGTCTTTGTCTTAGTCTCTTGACTTGTCTTTCTAAGGAGAAAATGAGTAGGTTCATAACAGAGGTTATGTTGAGAAAAGTAGCTGTATGGGAGAAGGGAAGGAGTCTTAGTACAGCAGCACACCAGCAATTACAGAAACCTGATTGTGGGGACCTATTCTGCGAGAGGGGAGTAATCTCCTCCTTTCATTCTTCCCTCGTGTTCGTTTTTTTAATACCGAACCAATAAAATGAATATACCTTCACTTCTGGGAGCAATGTATTTGTTGTTGAAAACAAAAGGAGTAATTTCCGACATAATATGCAGTCTTATATTTAATCTGAAGTTCAACCTGGAAGCTCTCTACTGTAAATATTTTACTTAGGAAAAACTCTTTCTCCTATAGGCATACTGTGATAAAAGCTAATAGATACCAAGACCATAGCACGTACAAATGTTATCAGAGATTGTGCATGTTCACCTGTTTCACAACTGTGCTATGTTTTTGCTTCATTGTACTTTTCTGTCAATCAGATATTTGAGAATGAACATTCAGAAAGAGAAACTGTGTCTGTAATACAGCTCAATTGCTAAAATGTCTGTTTCAATTTGAGAAGTGGAAGCACGTCCCCCATGGACATAAAGTAACAAATTGAACTTGGAAGTGTTTTCATGTGTTACAGAAACAAATCTACTTTTCTCTTTTTGAGCTGTTGCTACAGTTGTGCTTTGAGTTTTGATCTTGTTTGCTAACATACCTCCATGAGAGAAGTACAAACAGACACTGAGATATGGTTTGCCTTTCTGTTTTTCAAGGAGAAAGGTTGATGTGATGCTTTCCCTTATCAAACCATCTCCTACTTGTAAAACTTCAGCATGTGTCTGCTCATTTCAAATCTTAAACTTTGGCATAAGTTTATAGAAAAAAATGCAGTTAAGTGACTCCAGAAATCACTGCATGCCAATCTGTCTGGGTTTAGACTTAGTTTCTAGGATTGCATAGGTGTTGTCTTCTCAGATTAAATTTGTGTCTTTGCATCTCCTCAGAAAGTTGAGATTGTAGACTGCAGATGTCTCCCTGTTAAGGGTGGTTTGGCACTGGAAGCGTGCTCCATCCATGCTTCATAATCTGCACAGGCAGTCGACGAATTGTCAAAAGCATTTGAAATATTACTTTCAATCTATGTGAGACATGAATTATTTTTTTTTAATCTTGGCACTCTGAGAAACTTCACATCTCCACCATAAAAAGCTTCAGTACTTATAATGTACAAAAGATGTCAACCAAGAGCTCCATGTTCTCCACTTTGATGCAGTTCTTCATGAAGTGTCTTGTACAGGGTTGTCTTCTTCCAGAACCTTCATGTGTTAACACTGAAGGCACACTGCAAAGGTTACTGGTCTTTGAGGAAACAAGGAGAGGCACTAGGAGGATAAATCAGATGTTTCTGGATATTGGAGGTAATACAAAAAAAGATAAATTTCACAAGACTTACACATGCACGCACACACACCTCCATACGGACATACATGTGCACACATATATCTAGACCCACACAGAGGCATTGTTAAGCATTTTTATATATGTATTTACATGTAGTGCTTTTACTTATATATTTAGATATAATGATAACTGTTTCCTTGGTGAAGTCCTTAAAATAGGACTTCTGTAAAGGCTGGGCAATTCCTGCTTTGCTGAACCTGATAATATCCCTTTAAGTAAGTATCAGTGAGTTTAAGAATGAAATTAATTCTTTAGCATGCTTAACAGCAGATAAAGTTATTGAAGTGTATTTTATAATTTAGTATGTAACATACGCTTCCTACACTTCTTTTTCTAGCAAAGGATTTCTAACTATGGAGCAGAAATGGCAGTGCCCTAACTCTGTGTTTTTAAATGCACGTTTTGTGTTCTTCCCTTTCTTCTGCTTCCAGCTCCAGAAAGAGCCCCTGCAACAGTTCAGTGCCAAATGACACGAAGAGGCCAGCGGACCTGATTGGTCAAGAAGTGATTTTAGTTTCCTTCCTTCTGCTCCTCCTGGTCTGGTTTCTGAATCGAGAGTTTGAGGTCAGTTACCGTCTCCACTACCATGGAGATGTGGAGGCTGATCTTCATCGCACCAAAATTCAGAGCATGAGGGATCAAGCTGACTGGCTGCTGAGGAATATTATTCCGTACCATGTGGCTGAGCAGTTGAAGGTTTCCCAGAGCTATTCCAAAAACCATGACAGTGGCGGAGTAATCTTTGCAAGTATTGTGAACTTCAGCGAGTTCTATGAGGAGAACTATGAAGGAGGCAAAGAGTGCTACAGAGTCCTGAATGAATTGATTGGGGATTTTGATGAGCTGCTGAGCAAACCACATTACAGCAGCATTGAGAAAATCAAAACAATTGGGGCAACCTACATGGCTGCTTCAGGACTGAACACCTCCCAGTGTCAGGACAACAACCATCCCCATGGACATTTGCAGACCCTTTTTGAATTTGCCAAAGAAATGATGCGAGTGGTGGATGACTTCAACAACAACATGCTGTGGTTTAATTTTAAACTTAGGATTGGCTTTAACCACGGCCCCCTCACGGCTGGGGTCATTGGCACCACCAAGTTGTTGTATGACATTTGGGGTGACACTGTGAACATTGCGAGCAGAATGGACACCACCGGCGTCGAGTGTCGTATACAGGTGAGTGAGGAGAGCTACCGCATCCTCAACAAGATGGGGTATGACTTTGACTATAGGGGGACAGTCAATGTGAAGGGGAAAGGTCAGATGAAGACCTACCTTTACCCAAAATGCATGGACAATGGGATCGTGCCACATCACCAGTTGTCTATATCTCCAGACATTCGGGTTCAAGTGGATGGCAGCATTGGGCGATCTCCAACGGATGAGATTGCCAACCTGGTGCCTTCTGTACAGAATTCTGATAAGATAGCCCATGGCACAGATAACTCAGAAACCAAGGACATCCTTCCTTCCACCAAGAAGCTCCAGAAAGATGTGGTGAAAGCAGAGGAGAGGTGCAGGTTTGGCAAAGCCGCGGAGAAGACTGACTGTGAGGAAGCGGGAACTGAGGAGGTCAATGAACTGACAAAGCTAAATATCTCTAAGAGTGTATGATGCACTGTCAGAGTTGCATGAAGTGCTCTGTCAATAGAAACACAAAGACATTTGCAATTGGCAGTTTTCTTTTTCAAGAGAGACCTTCTCAACACCTGGGTTGTACGTTTGTTTTCATTTCAGCGCCTGGTGCTGTGTGGATCACAGCTCTTCAGGGCTTGTTTTCATCCATCTCTCTCCTCCATGCCCCAAATCACATCCCAAGCTCCCCAGCTCCCTGTGCAACCATCTTACAGCTGAGTAGAGGATATTAAGTGCCTTCAGATATACTCCATTGGACTCCCTGTCAAGGTACAGAGGCCCCAAGTGAAATCATAGCTTTGGGTATTTATCTAATTTTAAAAAGAAAAGCTGTGGTTATATCATTTTTATTGTTGTTTCTCACAAAACACTTTTTTTGCCTAATGCAACTCCTTGGGTTTTTTATATCTCTCTGAACAATGTTTTACTGTTATCAGACCTTTTGTATGTAAACACACAGAAAAATGTGCATGTATCTACCATATGAGACTGACATAAAGTGCCAGTAACGTACCACAAAAGAATGTCTTGGCGAGGGGGTGACACAATTTGACTTTGTGTTGGGCTGGAGGAGGAGTTCTGCAGTGGCTCAACATTTAGTTAGAGTAGGCTGAACAACAGCTCTAGTTTTATTCTCCTTTACCAATGCTTTCTTCAACCTTAATGTGCCATTGTGTGCTTTGGATACACTTCTTTTCCATATAGCCATTGAGTTACTGATATGTGGGAATGGAATAAGGGTTCGGACATCACCAGCTCTCAGGACAGGTTTCCAGAAGCAGACGAGTGACCACGGGAGTGTTGCAATTCAGGTCTGACGAGTCTAAAGCAGTTTCATGTTACTCCGTACGCTAGCTGAATTTGCGAAGGTAAGGTGAAGTCGGTATCTCTAAGCTGGTCTGATTTGAGAGAGAGAGAAAAGCGAAATAAATGTTTTGGGAATGCCTTTATTTATTTATTTATTTTATTCC